>NW_027505080.1:0-203296 GCF_021521415.1 Bidens hawaiensis | reverse complement strand
GAAGCAAAGACTGAGTTACTGCTCCTTGATTGCTTACATTGCTCCAAACATCTGAATTGTACATCCAGAATCCCCCCCCCTTCCAGGCCCATCACAAGGAAAACAAAACCCAAGATTTGTTTTATCCGGTATCAAACAGGAGCTACGAGCAAATAGAACACCTTTCAGAGGTACCAATACCGTCACATGAATCGTAAATGCATGAATGTGATGTACCAAAAAAATCTGCGGTTCCTAATGGAATAGGTAACAAAGCTACCTTGTCGCCCACTGCTACTAAATCAACCCCCCCCCCCCCCCCACAGTAAATCCGGTGCTTGCTGTTGCACAGGAGCCATTGCACTAGAGGTGGGCAAATAAACCGGTTAACCGAACCGACCCGAATACTGAACCGAAACCGAACCGGTTTGAAACCGATTATGTAGAAACCAGTTTGGAACCAATTGAAATCGTAGGTTCGGAACCGGTTTGTAATTTTCTCCACCAAAACCGGTTCCAAACCGGTTAACCGAACCGAAACCAGCCAAAACCGGTAAAAAACCGAACCGAAACCGATCAAAACCCGAACCGAAACCGACTGTACCATGGTATAAACCGGTTTCAACCCGAACCGAAACCGAGCATAAACCGGTTTTGAATTTTGTTGACCAAACCGAACCGGTTTTAACCCAGACCGGTTTTTAGTTTTAAACCGGTTTGTGCACCTCTAGTTGCACCAGGTGCTAAAGCGTGGGTGTTTTGTATATATTGAGCAAAGACGGGTTGTAATTGGATAGCGGTATCTAAAAACATATCTTGAGGGCGCCCTAAAGCGCTCATGGTATCATTATGAATATACAAACCAAAACTGTGAAAGCCTAGAAATGTACACGCCCAGTTGAGATGTGATATGATTGCATCGCGATGCCTAAGAACACGATCTAATAGATCGTTGTATCAAGTAGTTGGATCATAGTCTCTTACCATAAAAATGGCTGCATGCGCAGCAGCACCAACTATGAGAAATTCACCAATCCACATATGATATGTGAACAATGACAGTTGTGTACAATAGTCAGTAGCTAGATATGGATAAGGGGGATACACTCATATTTCGATTCTGAAAAAACCCTGACCTAAGGTTAACATCCGTGAACACTCACCCAAGAACATGAAAATGTGGTGAGATAAAGCTTGTTTCTTCAAAATAAATAGTGATTATTATAAATTATTTATTATATAAAAAGAAACCTTTTTTTTAACGACAAACAAAATATAATATTATTAAAGTGTAAATGACAATGCAACCAAACAACCAATAAAACATTAACATCCATCGTTGTTTGTGTAATTAACATCCAAAAGTCACCCTTACAATCTATTGAAGTTAAAAGCATATCATCTCTCCCAAGTTAGGCTTGCCCACTTTAAGCTAATTTTTACCCACAAAAACTCATCGCTTTTATCACGCCAATCACACAACTTAGATTTACCGGCTTTCGTTCAAACACCAATAGGTTTCTCGTCATCCAAATACACCAAATCATTGTAAGACAAATTGCATGAAAGCCTTTGCATTTCGGGCGAGCAAAGACGAGAATTTGTGAAGTTCCTACTAGTCTTAGATTGAGAAAGCGAAAATTGGTGATAGCTTACACCAATTATAACTATAACTATAGTATAAATTAGAATGTTGGTGTCGCTAGAAGGTGATTGGGCCATTTGGCGGGTTGTGGTTGGTCCGAGTAGTTAATTTTTATTTTTTTTTAGTTTTAAATTTTGGTCAAGTAATTTAATTAATTTTTTTGTTTTAAATTTGATAATAAAATGGTTAAGATCTAGTACATGTCACGAACCTAATCAATACCGACCAAATAATGCTCCAGTCTGTAACGAACCTTACCTACATCGACCGAATTATACTCCCGATCTGTAACAAACCTAACTGATATCAAACGAATTTACGGTTGAGCATTGACGATATATTTTTTGGGTATAGTTTCCGTGTTGTTTATTTGATTGGTTGTTGGGTTTACATATGATACAATACGAACCTAATCGATATCAACTTAATTAAGACCCAGTCTTTATGTTTATGAGTTTGTCCGATAGCTGATATTGTTAATACTGACAGCATTTGCGCCGATTCGCAAGCCGTTGGAACATGATTTTTTTTTGTTTTAAATCATGTTATTCTTTGGGGCTTACTAATTTATATCAGACTTTAGTGCCAATACCGTTGTCACGAATTGAATTTGTGTCGGGTCGCCGTTGCAACGCAAGTGTTTGTTTTTCATATATTAATTTGTTGTATTTGGGTGTTAATGAAATTATCTTTTGGTTAGTTTTGGTGTTGTAATCTGATACCAATCAAACTCGTATCAGTTAACTATAGAAACACGCGGTGCTTTCTTAGATTTGTGAATGTGTTGTATTTGAGCTTTAACGAATTAATTTTTTTTTTGTTCCTATTCCGTACCCCAACACCATTGAATTTGTGTCGACCCGCAGCAGCACAACACGGATAAAACCAACCAATTACAAGTCGTTTTAAATATGCTTATTTTATCATAACCTATACAATCGACATTCATATTCTGTGAGTTTACATTTTTGTTTATTATCGTTACCTTACGAACCTAACTAGAATTTGCATCGTTGCGTCACCGCAACACGGCGGGTTATTACCTAGTTAGCAATAATACTCCAAGCCATTTGCGGAAACTGACACGAAGCGGTAGATGTTCTGCCAATTCCACCTCTCCTTCACAAATTGGGCACCGACCGACCGCCACATTTCGTTTGGGCAAAGAGAACAAAGACGGTAGCATTTCCATTTCCACTCTCCAAGTTACAAGTCCCACCTTATTTGGCACGAAATTGTTCCATTGAAAACAGTAACTATTCTCGTTATCCACATTTTTTTCAAACTCCAACTTTAAACTTTTTACCGTAAATTCATTGCTATCATCCAAACCCACTCTTTTATTTAAATGGGTGGGAGATACATTAGTTTGGGGCTGGAGATGACTCCAAAACAACCAAGCAGAAATGTGTGAACTTCAGATTTTGTCGTGCATCACTCAAATTCTAATCTGGAGGATAGTTGTGTTGGTATAAATTAAAATAAGAACAACTGAAGCTCAAGAATTTTTTTGATTATCGGTGAATAGCATACATACAAGTGAACCAAATACATATTTAAACAGGAAACTAGAAACCTTGAAAAACTCAACTAACAAACGTGGGGTTTACTGGGTAAACCAGTAGCCCTATTATTCTGTAAAAAGAAAATATTCTACTAACGGTCCATGATAGCACATGGTTTATTGAATTGGTCACAGGTACATGCATCATCTTGAGCCTTCACAATCAGCCACGTGGAAGAGTTTGAGTCAAATTAGCTTCGTCACCCCCTCTTGAATCAAACTCTCTTACTCCCAACATCATTTAAAATACATAAACTTTTCTTTTGTGAGAGACTTTGTTAACACATCTGCAATTTGATCATGTGTTCCACAGAACTCCAAAGCCACCAACCCTTTTTCAACCATCTCTCTAATAAAATGAAACTTCAACTCAATATGTTTGGACCTGCTTTGATGAATTGGATTTTTTGAGAGACTTATAGCATATTTGTTGTCACAGTGAATGGTAGTAGGAACCTTCTGTTCTAATCCCATATCTTCAAGAATTCATCTGAGCCATATGGCCTAACATGAAGCTCCAGCAGCTGCTATATATTCTGCATCGGTACCGGACAATGCTACCGTAGGCTGTTTTTTCGAACTCCATGATATAGAACCATTGCCAAGTGAAAACATATAGGCTGATACGCTCTTTCGATCATCGATGCTACTCGCCCAGTCACTATCACTAAAGCCCATAAGAGTTGCATTATCAACATCAGCATGAGAATACCAAATTCCAAACCAACCTTATAGTGGCAGCAACATATTTTAGAATGCGACGGGCTGCTCCATATGCACTTTCGAGGGATTGTGCATAAACCGAGCAACCATACTCACAGCATAAGATAAATCAGGCCGCGAGTGTGTTAGATAGAGAAGTCCCAACCAGACTTCTAAAAACTTCACCATTATCTTTCTCTGCATGATCATCAATTGAAAGATTTTCATTGTAGTTCATAGGGGGTCGATTCTACCTTTTAGTGAGGTATATCAAACTTTGTCACCAGACTTTCAGCATATGTTTGCTGATGTAGAAATATACCCTCCTTTGTTTGCTCAACTTCCAGACCTAAGAACAGCTTGAGAAGTCCCAGGTCAGTCATTTCAAACATGCTCATCATGCTTTCCTTGAATTCTTGCACAACTTGTCACTTGAGGAGGCATATATAATGTCACCAGCATCCGTTTTCTTAACATAAAAGGTAGGCTCACTCGGACTCTTCACATATCCATGATCTACAAAGTAAGTGTTTATTTTGGCGTACCAAGCTCTAGGGGCTTGTCTCAAACCGTATAAGGCTTTATTCAGTTTGTATACGTAGTCGAGATGTTCTTGAGACACAAACCCCTCCGGTTGATCAACATATATTTCTTCATTCAAATCACCGTTTAAGAACGTTGATTTCACGTCAAGTTGATGTAGGTTCCAACCTTTATGTGCAGCAACTGCAATGAGCAATCGAATGGTTTCGAAACGAGCAACCGGGGCGAAGGTTTCATGAAAGTCAACACTCGGTTGCTGTGAGTAACCCTTGGAAACCAGACGCGCCTATGATTTATCCCTGATCATCGGCTCCCACTTTGGTTTTAAATAACCATTTCACACCCATAGTAGTTTTCCCTTGTGGCAGTGGTACGAGCTGCCATGTTTGGTTTTTCACGATAGACTGTAGTTCTTTGTTCATAGCTTCCATCCACATGCTAGAGAGAGAAGCTTCAGCGAATGTGGTTGGATCTTAAGCACTAAGAGCAAGCTGGCATGCACCATAATCTTCATCACCTTCAGAGAGACCATCTCCCGACACATAACCCATCATCCATGATGGCGGCTTAGCATTTCTTTTAGAGGGCTCAGAAGTTTGAAAATTAATGGATGGACAAGGATGGGATATTGTAGGGCTTTGATGCGGCGTGGGGTTATTAGTGTTTAGTGGTGGAGTTGGTGAAGCTTGTACATCAATATGAGGAGTGGAATTATGAGACATGAGTGTAGGTGGTATTATATAGTTTGCATGTTGAACAATGTTGTCAACATGTGATTGGTCATGAGGGTGGTTTAAAGGTTCATTCCCATGCACTCCATGTGCATGCCTAGCTTCATTTTGTGAGTAACAAAGTGGAAATGGATCACAAAAAATATATTGTGTGTCAAGGAGTGTCTTGTCCCCATCAAGGGTACCCCACTACCATTTACTACTTTCAATAAATTCAACATCTCTTTTGATACTTACTTTCTTGGTGTGGGGGTTATAAAGTTTGTAGACACCTTCAACAGTACTAGAATACTCAATTAAAATTGCTTTTTCGGCCTATCTTCAAGCTTTCTTCTCTGATGTGATGGAACTGCACCAAAAGCAATACAACCAAAGGGTCTCATGTGATCAACAGAAGGTTTCATACCTGACCAAGCATGAAGAGGTGTTTGGTTGACTAGAGCTTTTGTGGAAGATCTGTTCATTGTGTAGACTGCAACTGAAACAACTTCAGCCCAAAGAAAATTGGGTAACTTCTTTTCCTTTAACATGCTTCGAGCCAAATTCATGATGGTTCTATTCTTGCGTTCAACCACACCATTGTGCTGAGCTGTGTAGGCACAGTAACTTCTCGCTTAATTCCAGCATTGATACAAAAAACATTGAATTCTTTGGAACAGAACCCCCCCCCCCCCCCCTGTCAGATCGAAGAGTTTTCATCCTTGAGTTACATTCATTTTCAATAAAAACCTTGAAGTGTTTGAATTCTCAAAGGCTTCATTTTTATGAATAAAAAATAGACCCAAGACATCCTAGCAAGGTTGTCAACAAATAGTAGGTAATATAGGCTTTTACCCAAACTTGTTGTTTGCATGGGTCCGCACAAGGTCAGTGTGCAACAGACCTAACTTGGACTTTGCACGCCAGGAATGAGACTTAAAGGGTTTTTTGGTTTGTTTGCGTACAAGAATTATTTTAACTATTTCTAGATTAAAAGTTATAAAGTTGCATGAACAACATTTATAAATAAATGGTAAAATCGAGAGTCTTTCAACATAACAAGACATACTATTTATAATTCTTATCATGAGCTAAACTTATCATATCACCTTAAATTATGATGAAACTTGATAACTTTTGATGGTTGAAACTAATATATGATAATTTTATTTTGAAATGATGAAGTTTTTGGTTATCATTTGATAAAATATTGTGTTTAAATAATTGAAATTAGTATACAAGAATTATAAATGGTATGTCTTGTTATGTTGAAAGACTCTTGATTTTACCATTTATTTATAAATGTTGTTCATGCAACTTTATAACTTTTAATCTAGAAATAGTTAAAATAATTCTTGTATGCTAACATGAAAATTATTAAATACATATCCTCATGTTTAGATTTGAAAAGATTGAACATTTTGTTGGAATTTCGTATGCCCGAGACACTTATTTAGATTAATGTGGCTAACTGTGCTTGATCCAAGTCGGGTCATACCCAATAACGAGCTAGATAGACACCGGATTGTATTTGTTTAAGATATGATCTTTAAACGAATACCGAACACAAAGTTTAGGAAATCGGTTTTTCTGAAAAATTACACTTGAAAGATTAAAATAAATAATTTGGATTATTTATTTATTTAATTATTTAATTGGTTAAATAATTAAGAAAAGATTATAAAATAGTTTTATAATAGTGTAGGCTAGTTTTATATATATATATATATATATATATAAATGAAACAAAAAAAAAAAAAAAAAAAAAAAAAAAAAAAAAAAACAAGAGAGAGTGTGGCCGGTTGGGTGGGACCCACCACCACCCCAACAAACCAATATTGTGTTGTGACTCTTGGACATTTTTTTGATATAAACACCCACTAGCTACACATGCAAACTTGTCTTGTCTTTCAAATTGAAGTGCAATAAAAAAAAAAACTCTCCTCTCTCCCTCTCCCTAAGGTTCGGCCGAAACAAGGAAAGGAAGGAGGGCTCGGGTGGTCGGTTTCTCGTGTTCTCGTCCTAACACTCGTCCGGTGTTGCTCGTGGGTATCACCTCTTGAGGCATCCTACTCTTGGAGGCTAGCCCATCTTCCTCTTCATATCATCCTACTCTTTTGAGGTAAAAGAGTTATTATATTTTTACATATTGTTAGCCTATTTTTCTTGTAGATTGATCCTATTTCGGGTTTTAGCCATGTTACATATTGGTATGTTTCATAAAATTAACAATAGGTTGTAAATATTATCATGCTTCCGTTGCTAGATTAGTGAAAATGTTTCAACTAATACTCTAAAATAGATGCTAAAACCCAACAATTGGCATCAAGAGCCGGTTACAAGGACATAGGTTTACTTTTAGTTTTTCCCCTTTGGTTTTATAAAATTAACATGCATGAGATTTTATAAAACCCAAGATCTTAACATATGGATGTTAAAGTTCAAAAAAAAAAAAAAAAAAAATTTGTTTTTTGGCCAAATGGGCCGAAACCCATTTGGGCCGTGAGGTTAAAATGGGCCGAAGCCCTTTGGGCCGGCGTTTTTTTTTTTAATTGGGCCGAAGCCCAATAACTTTTGTTGGGCCGAAGCCCAATAACAACCGTGAGGGGTTTTTTTTTAGTCTTTAAATATATATTTGGATATGTATTTATTTGTAAGTTAGTCCCCAAACCGAGCCTAGACCGATGTGGATGTTGTGATTGTGTGTTGTGATTTATCTATATTATTACTCATTTGGAATGTAATAGTAATTATGGCTTGTATTTATTTTTACAAATGGTTGTAATAGTAAATAGGTTGTTTGTAATTTTCTTTATTTTAGACCAAATGTATTAGGATATATTTGTTGTAAATTGAAGAATTACAAGATTTTGGTGGATTGGGCCTATTGGGCTTATTTGGGTTAATTGGGCCTCACAAGCCGATTTGGGATTCAAAGCCCATTAAAGCCCAAATTTACCTTTTAGGCCCAAGGAAGCTTATGGAAGTCCAAGGCCCACTAAAAAGCCCAAGTTGAAATCACAACAAATTAAAGAGGAGACACTTGTAGCATTGGATGCAAGATCAAGTGGGAGCATATCACTCATCCTTGTGTCATGTTATGTCCCTTAGGATAAGACTAGGACACACACTTGTTTCGGCCAACAAGTGTGGTCCGCTTAGAGGCTCGTGTTTATGGTTGACCTTATGGTGTTTGTATGCTTGTTTGATTGTGTTTGAATGGTAGATATAGGATATCAATCCGTCACATAGATCTTATAAAACAAACATATAAAATGGGTTCTAATAATTATTGGTAATTGACGTGACACGTAGTATTTATAAAATAATTAAATAGCCGTCTCACGCCTATAATAAAAATGGTTTTATTATAATTAGAACCGGTGAAAATCGTTTTCATTTAACCATGTTACTAAATGCATGTTAGAACATGGTAAATAAGTTTCCTAAATCTAGAATATTGGAAAACTTAAAATCCCTTTTTCTTAATTACCAAGGAAACAAGTCTAAACACCATCCTTTTGTATAACACTTAACGTATTAGGGAACTTTAAATGGGATAAAGGTCACCTAACCATTTCAAGCAAACTAATATACTTAGGGTAATATTAACATATTTGTGGGATAAAGGTCACCTAACCACTTGTATGTTAATCTTACATGTTTATGCAAGTAGGACGACTTGAATTGGAAACCATGTGATAAAGGTCACCTAAGCATGGGATCCAATGGTGTTGATGGGATAAACATGCCAACACGAAATAAGGATTTCGAATGGTCCCATACCTCTAGAAGTTGCAAAGGGTTGCAATTGTCAAGGTTGACTACCTTGTTAAATCAAATGACGGGATAAAGGTCACCTAACCGAAATTTGATTTATCGTTGGATTCTAGAATTTAATTATTATTTAAAATGTGGTATAAAAGGGTATTAATAATTAAAATTGTTTATAATACTAAAATAGAACTTTGTTAAATTTTGTAGATGGCCGCTAACAATGCAAACACCTCTACCCATAACACCCGTAACCTATCCTTAAGAACCATCCTTGAAAAGGATCGTCTAAACCATAATAACTTTATGGATTGGTATCGCAACTTGAGAATAGTTCTCAAGCAAGAAGAGATATCATATGTCTTAGACGATCCCATTCCCGACGAGCCTAACGTGGAAGATGAGGAGGCTTATAACGATTGGGTCACGTACACCAAAGATTCGGTACAAGCCTCTTGCCTCATGTTAGCAACTATGATTCCCGAAATCCAAAAGGATTTCGAGCATCATGGGGCATACGACATGATAACTCAATTGAAGGAAATGTTCCTTCAACAAGCTAGAGCGGAACGTTTCGAAACGGTTCGAGCGTTTCATGCATGTCGTATGGAGGAAACCCAAAGCGTCTCATCTTATGTCCTAAAGATGAAAAGCTACATTGAAAAGCTTAATAGGTTGAATTGTCCCGTGTCTAATGAGTTGGCTACGGATTTGATCCTCAACTCATTAACCAAAAGGTTTGAAACTTTTGTCATGAATTATAACATGAATGGATGGGACAAAAGCATTGGTGAGCTTCACGCAATGCTAAGAACGGCCGAAGCGGGAATGGGTAAAAGGGTTTTACCCGTTCTAACAATCAATGAAGGCAAAAGGGGACATAACTTCAACCCCAAAGCAAGTGTTGCTAAGGGCAAGGGCCACGTCCAAGGAAAGGGAAAGAGGAAAGCCATCACGCCCTACAAACCGAAGGAAAAGAAGCAAAAGGTTGCGACGCAAGATCCATGCTTTGAGTGTGGAGAGATAGGTCATTGGAAAAGGAATTGTCCGACCTATCTCAAAGCGTTAAAAGATAAGAGGGATGCGGAGCAAACCTCAGGTATTATCTTTACTATATATGTTGAACTAAATGTTATTTCTTCAAATACATGGGTACTTGATACCGGATGTGGAACTCACATTTGCAATTTGTTGCAGGGGTTCAAAAGAAGTAAGCAACTCAACAAAGGGGACATTAGTCTCTTTATGGGCAATGGAGCAAGAGTTGAAGTCCAAGCTCAAGGAGACTACATGTTAAAGCTTCCAAGTGGTTTGGAAGTAATTTTGAAAAATGTTTTGTATGCTCCTAAGTTAAGGAGAAACATTATTTCCGTGTCCCTTTTAAAACAATGTGGCTTTGATCTTAAGTTTATTGATTATGATATTCATGTTTTGATGAATGGCATATTTTACTTTAAAGCTATACCCATGAATGGTATATATGAAATAGATCAAAGTGGTATGTCACATAGTAGTTCAATGTATAATGTCAACACCAAGAAACTCAAGAAGGACTTGGGTGATTCCTATCTTTGGCATTGTCGCCTTGGACATATAAGCAAGAATCGCATGCAAACTCTTCGCAAGAGTGGTATTCTAGAAACCAATGAGTTTGATTCATTTGATGTATGTGAATCTTGTTTACAAGGCAAAATGACAAAGCAACCCTTTAATAAAACTTTTGAAAGGTCAAAAGAATTATTAGGTATCATACATTCGGATGTATGTGGTCCTTTTAGACCAATGACTAGGAATGGTGAAAGATACTTCATTACCTTTATTGACGATTATAGTCGATATGGTTATGTGTACTTAATGAAACACAAAGATGAAGCTTTTGAAATGTTCAAAGACTTCAAAGCTGAAGTAGAAAGACAACTCAAAACAACAATCAAAGTACTTCGTAGTGATAGAGGAGGAGAATATCTAAGTGGTGTTTTTCAAGATCATCTTAAGAGTTGTGGAATTATTTCACAACTTACTCCACCTGGAACACCACAACATAATGGTGTGTCTGAAAGGAGAAATCGTACCCTATTAGATATGGTTCGATCAATGATGGCTAGAAGCACTTTACCTCTATCATTTTGGGGCTATGCTTTACTTTCCGCTGTTCGCATATTGAATATGGCTCCAACCAAGAAAGTGGAGAAGACACCTTTTGAAGTATGGCATGGAAAGGCTCCATCGCTATCATTCTTAAAAGTTTGGGGTTGTGAAGCTTATGTAAAGCAATACACCCCAAACAAATTAGAAGTCCGATCCACTAAGTGTATCTTTATAGGTTATCCTAAAGATGATTTAGGATATTACTTTTACGATCCTAGTGAGCAAAATGTTATTATTGCTCGAAAGGGTAAGTTCTTGGAAACTAAGTTCCTTGAGGAAGGAACTAATAGTAGAACAGTGAAATTTGATGAGGATCAAGAATCACAAGATGATACACAATTGGTTGATACTAGCACTCAACAAGAGGTTGTTGAAAGTGATCAAGTGGTTGATCAAAACACACAAAACGTTCGCAGATCTGGTAGAATTAGCAATCCACCTGAAAAATATGGATTTTTTGTAGAAGGTTGCTACGTGGTAGATTCGGATGAACCGACCACATACCGTGATGCAATGTCCAAGAATGATTGTGACAAATGGCTTGAAGCCATGAATGTTGAGATGCAATCCATGTATGACAACCGAGTTTGGGAATTGGTTGAACCACCACTCAACTCCAAAGCTGTTGGAAGTAAGTGGGTTTTCAAAAGGAAAACTGATATGCATGGAAACTTGGATACTTATAAAGCAAGACTTGTAGCTAAGGGTTTCACTCAAACTCAAGGGGTTGATTATGATGAAACTTTTTCGCCTGTGGCAATGCTTAAGTCTATTAGGATATTATTTGCCATAGCTGCACATTATGATTATGAAATCTGGCAAATGGATGTCAAGACCGCTTTCCTAAATGGATATCTTGAGGAAGATGTCTATATGGTTCAGCCTGAAGGTTTTGTCGATCCAAAACATCCTAATAAAGTATGCAAGTTAAAGAAATCAATCTATGGATTGAAACAAGCATCTAGAACTTGGAATCATCGTTTTGATGAAGAAATCAAAAGTTTTGGGTTCATCAAAAACGCTGATGAGGCTTGTGTGTATAAGAAAGCTAGTGGGAGTATAATTACCTTCTTAGTATTGTATGTCGATGACATTCTACTATTTGGAAATGACATTCCAACCATGGAAAGCGTTAAGGCTTGGCTTGGAAGTAGATTTTCCATCAAGGATCTTGGTGAAGCTGCCTATATTTTGGGAATAAAGATCTATAGGGATAGGTCAAGGCGCTTGATAGGTTTGAACCAAAGTACATACATTGATAAGATCTTGAAAAGGTTCAAGATGGAAAACTCCAAGAAAGGTTTTGTACCTATTCAAAGAGGGACCATATTGAGTTCAGCTCAATGTCCAAGCTCAAAGGGTGAGCAAGAGACGATGAAACAAATCCCATATGCTTCTGCTATAGGATCCATCATGTATGCGATGATATGTACTAGACCGGATGTGTCATGCGCTTTGAGCATGACAAGCAGATATCAACAGAATCCAGGAAACAGTCATTGGATGGCTGTTAAGAGCATATTGAAATACCTTAGGAGAACTAAGGATATGTTTCTGATATATGGATCTGGTGAGGAGGAACTCGCTATAAAAGGTTACACGGATGCGAGCTTCCAAACTGATCGAGATGATTCTCGATCACAGTCTGGGTATGTGTTCACTCTTAATGGAGGAGCTGTCTCTTGGAAGAGCTCAAAACAGGAAGTGGTAGCATTGTCCACTACAGAATCAGAATACATCGCCGCTTCATTGGCAGCTCAGGAAGCTGCATGGTTGAAGAAATTCATTACTGATCTAGGGGTGGTCTCTTCCATTCAAGACCCCCTAGAAATCTTTTGTGACAACGAGGGTGCGATTGCACAAATCAAGGAACCTCGTTCGCACCAAAAGACAAGGCACATAGAGCGGAGATTCAACTACATAAGGGATGAAGTTGAAAAAGGAAAGATATGTATTCGCAAAGTTGGAACTGATCAAAATCTTGCGGATCCATTCACGAAGCTCCTAGAAAGACCGAAACATGAGCGTCATGCGAGTGGCTTAGGACTCCGATATTCTAGTAATTGGATTTGATCTATTTTGTATTTACGTTTAAAAGACTTTTGTAATTTAACTCTTTTATATGATTATGGAATCTTGAGTTAAATTCTAATTTTGCATGTTTAATCCATGAATAAGTTATCTTATTCTAAAAGTCCGTAGTCGATCACATTTGTGGGAACAAATATGAAGCAAGACTATTATGAACTAGGATTGGTGGATATTCATAAGGAATGAATATGGAGCATAGGTTTGCTGCCAAGGTTCATAGATATTTGTGGGATACGAATATTGGACTGACCCGCTCTCAATATTACTACATGGAGTCAATGGACCTGATCATTAGTAATTTTGAGTAAAGGAGAATTTCATATTATCCTTAGACCTGAGATGTATACTGGGTCTTGATTTTCACCAAGTATTACACTTTGACTCTGCCCTTCGCTATTCGTAAAAGATGGTACATAAGGATGAACTCAGGTGGAGTATAAAGTGATAGTGAGAGGCGTATACAGTCAAGATGGAATTTGTTCCTCTTATGTGTTGAGAGTTTAGATGTCTAAGGCCTGATAAAGTTGAATTGTAAAGAGAATGATCGCCTATGTCTCTTAGATCCAACATGACATCTAGTAACAAAGGGATATAATGATTGATTCACCTAAATCATTTTCAAGTAGGGTACTTGGAGAGGATGATGTTATTGAATGACACTTCGTCAAACACATTAGGGGTGGTGGACCGAGTTAGGCGGGATTCACCACTAGCATTAATTATCTACGTATCTCGTTCAAGTGGGAGATTGTTGGAATTTCGTATGCCCGAGACACTTATTTAGATTAATGTGGCTAACTGTGCTTGATCCAAGTCGGGTCATACCCAATAACGAGCTAGATAGACACCGGATTGTATTTGTTTAAGATATGATCTTTAAACGAATACCGAACACAAAGTTTAGGAAATCGGTTTTTCTGAAAAATTACACTTGAAAGATTAAAATAAATAATTTGGATTATTTATTTATTTAATTATTTAATTGGTTAAATAATTAAGAAAAGATTATAAAATAGTTTTATAATAGTGTAGGCTAGTTTTATATATATATATATATATATAAATGAAACAAAAAAAAAAAAAAAAAAAAAAAAAAAAAAAAAAAACAAGAGAGAGTGTGGCCGGTTGGGTGGGACCCACCACCACCCCAACAAACCAATATTGTGTTGTGACTCTTGGACATTTTTTTGATATAAACACCCACTAGCTACACATGCAAACTTGTCTTGTCTTTCAAATTGAAGTGCAATAAAAAAAAAAACTCTCCTCTCTCCCTCTCCCTAAGGTTCGGCCGAAACAAGGAAAGGAAGGAGGGCTCGGGTGGTCGGTTTCTCGTGTTCTCGTCCTAACACTCGTCCGGTGTTGCTCGTGGGTATCACCTCTTGAGGCATCCTACTCTTGGAGGCTAGCCCATCTTCCTCTTCATATCATCCTACTCTTTTGAGGTAAAAGAGTTATTATATTTTTACATATTGTTAGCCTATTGTTCTTGTAGATTGATCCTATTTCGGGTTTTAGCCATGTTACATATTGGTATGTTTCATAAAATTAACAATAGGTTGTAAATATTATCATGCTTCCGTTGCTAGATTAGTGAAAATGTTTCAACTAATACTCTAAAATAGATGCTAAAACCCAACACATTTGTTATGAATTGATATTCTTGTTAAGTAATATTATAAGTAATTTGTTAACACGACTATTTTGATATTACACTTGGGTTGAAAATTCATAAATTAAAGGAATACTTGAACTGTCTAATTTAATCAACCATAGGTGGATTAGGTGTTTTTCATGTGATCTTTCTAACCGGTTGTTAGATTTGAGTTTGTTAATTGAATGATAATCTATATCCTTAATTTCAACATAAAGGTTCACTTACAATTATGATTTGAGGTGATTAGTTTGGGTAATTCATACTAGTTTTCCAAAAAATCAAATGAATAATTATCTATAACTAGAAACTACTCTTTGTCATAAAAAATTAAAATAGTGAATTTATCATATATCAAAGATTACTATCATTGGAAATCAAATGGATTCTAAAGTTAAGGTGATAGCTTTTAATTCTTGAATATTTCCATTATCGTTTTTACTCGCTTAAAATTATTGTTATAAGTTACTTTAAAAATCACTTTTAAAAACAAAAACTTTTAAGATCATTTCTTACGGTTATTTTAATTGCAAAGATTTAGTATTAAAATTTACGTGTCCACGGATTGATACTCGGTTCTTATCGTGACTATATTACATGTACGATTGGTACACTTGCCATTTGTGTGTGTTTTATTAAGTTTAGGTGAAAACCCATTTTTAAAACCCGATTTTGTGTGAAAAATAATCAAATATTTATATATACACCGCACGCACATCCATAACAATAATTTCTTAAAAATGTGTTTGTTAAATGAAATAAAATATAGATAACAGTCACACACATATATGTATGCAGTATGCACACACATAATACAATATTGTGAATATATTGGTGATCATGGATATATCTCTAACCAAAAGTTGCAGAGCATTTACCATATCTTGGAATTCAAATATCTTGATATGAATCAAAACAAACCAAACTTCTAAATCAAAATCAAAACCAGAAACTGAAATCATCCATGATTAATGACCATTCAAATCTCACCATCCCAGAGTTCCTCAATGCTTTTGTACCCACCAGAAGAATCATTAACCAGAAATTCACCTCGAACAAGTCTCGCCTGCAACAAACACAAAGTTCATATATAAGTAACATATTAATCATCTTTCCAAATGTATTATTGTTATCATGATGTTGAATAATAATTAAGAAAGCTTGCCTGCTCAATTTTAGACATCTCTGCAAACAAGACATCAGGAATAGACCAATCAAACACATCAAAATTCTCTTTAATTCTTGCTTCATTTGTACTTTTGGGAAGCACACTGTGACCCATCTGCAAACCCCACCGAAGCGCCACCTGTGCAGGACTTTTGCCTACCTTTTCCGCAACTGATGCCAGAATCGGATGCTGCAGAACATTACTCTTGAGCCATTTTGTGCCCGGTGAACCAAGTGGCGAATACCCCTAAATATTTAACCGAACAACAAATGCTAAAACATTGATTGTAAAACTAGAAACAAATCTGTAAAGCTTTGATGACTTACAGAAAGGTGGACCCCATTAGATTTACAGAACTCGCGCAGCTTAGTTTGCTGCCATGAAGGGTGGCATTCCACCTGGTTCACAACAGGTGGAATGCGCGCCACCTTTAATAAATCACCCAATTTCTTTGAAGAAAAGTTGCTAACACCTAAACCACGAGTCATGCCATTATCATGGCATGATTCCATTGCTTTCCATGTTGCGGGTATATCAGTTGGAATCATGTTTCCGAATCCAGATGTCCCCTTCTTTGTCCTTACAGGCCAGTGGATCTTGAATATATAGATGCAATAAAAGATTATGATCGAAAAGGTGAAAAAGATGGTCTAAAATTTGGATTTTTGAATGCTTACAAGGTACAGATTAAGGTAATCAAGTTGCAAGTCTTTCAAGGTGTTTTCCAATGCTACAGGTACATCTTCGGGTGCATGATTGTTACACCTGTGAAGTATAAGGTTCTTGTGTTAGAAACAATGGTGTAATTATTAATGTAAGTACAGATATGTGAAGTTAAACAATGAAGGATTAGATAGACCATAGTTTGGAAGTGATCCACAAATCGTCTCGTTGCACTACACCCTCGTCAAAAAGCTTCTTCAAAGCGACACCAATCTACAAAATAATAAAGACAACATTTATTTTTTGATCACTGATATTACAAGTAGAAATTTTGGGTAGTTAAAACTCCCACTTTCTATCGAGTTTCATCTACAAAATAATAAAGACAACATTTATTTTTTGATCACTGACATTACAAGTAGAAATTTTGGGTAGTTAAAACTCCCACTTTCTATCGAGTTTCATTGTGTGTTGTGTGTGTGTTGAGGTTAAATTCATTAAATAGATATGTTTTACATTATCTAAGATAAGAATATTTGAAAAGTTGCATAAATTATTCTACTAGCTTAACAATTGATACTTAAATTCTAGCTTATTATTGGAACTAATACCTTAATTCTTATAGCTTATTATAGAAATTCGACACTGTTCGGTAAAATAAAATTTCTTGGGCATGTTGGTACTTAGCGACACAATTGTAAAAAACTTACGTATTCGTTAATTAGTTGCAGGTCATCATATGAACCATAATAAGAAATCAAGAATTAGCCCCAGCAATCGTAGCCCAACGAAATAAGTTGATTTGGGTTAAAAAAAAATACATTCTGGTTCATTTGGTACGGGCCGACTAAAATTTAGCGTGTCAGAAAAACAAATATAGCCCGTTAACCTGTTTTGAAACCTTGTTCAAATCAAAATGATACTCTAAAAGCGAGCGGGTTCTAACCTGAATGCATTTTCACTCAAACATGTCTAACACGTCACTCAACCCGATCTAACCCGTCTATTTTGCCGGTAATAATAAGACAAGAAGCATATATACCTCCTTTTCGTTGCCATAGATTTGTGCACAATCAATGTGACGATACCCAACCTGCAAAGGAGAAACACATGACTCCTAAATATTTCTTTCCTTCCACATGT
Organism: Bidens hawaiensis; assembly: GCF_021521415.1. Classification (NCBI taxonomy): domain Eukaryota; kingdom Viridiplantae; phylum Streptophyta; class Magnoliopsida; order Asterales; family Asteraceae; genus Bidens; species Bidens hawaiensis. The sequence continues at coordinate 185,512 of NW_027505080.1, read as the reverse complement.
TTTACAAAATAACTCATTACAAAAGTAACCCACATATAGTTTTACTGCATCATGGTGTAACAAACATTTAAACATCAAATCAATTTATTCAACATCAAGTTTAAGATTCTAAACCACGTACTCAGATCAAGTATTCCAATATCATACTTAAAATCAAATTCCGATGAACAAAAGACAAAAACAAACCTTGACGGCGGCATAAACAGCTTGTCCGGCAAGACCAGGTTCAGATTGCCATGTCCCCAGACCAACAGATGGAATCTTAGTATTGTTTTTCAGATCGAAGAAATGAATACCGGCAGCCATTTTCAGAGCAACAAGTTTAGTCAAAAAAATGAGGAGGAAGCCAATGCAAAAGACGAAAGAAACAGAATGATGATGAGTCAGTCCACATTTAAGGGGTATATTTGATTTGTCCCCACCGTTTAACGGAGCTGATGACCACGTGAAATATTATTATTTATTGAAAAGAATTTGTTTTTAAGCGGCCATAATTTATTTTAAGAATCTTTTCTAGAAGTAGGGCTATTTTCTAATATTTAATTATTTAATTACAATGAGTATTGGGTATTATTTTTAATCACAAGAGGGGTTTTTGGGGTTCACATTGGCGAATAAGAGAGTAATAAAAGAATAAAAAGCTTTATGTCAGATAAGAGTTAATTGGTATTAATATTGGCGAATAAGAGTTAATTGACATTGCTAGTGGCGAATAATAGTTAACTGTCACTGCTAGTGACAAATAAGAGTTAAATTGCAATTGTTAGTGGCGAATAAGCGGTTTACAATTGTGATCTCTCCTACACCTCTATTATTCCCCTATTCGTCAATACTAACCCCGAAAACCCCTCTTGTGATTAAAAACAATACCCAACACCCCTTGTGATAAATTGTTTGCAAGAAGCGCCACTTTTTTTTAAAAAAAATTAAATTTTAAAGGAAAAGGTTTTCAAGAAAGAGGTCCATGTGAAAATGGGCTTTATGTTCTTTCACAAGGGTAAAAAGCTTTTGTGGCTTCTTTTTCATCACATTATCGGAAAGCATAATTTGAAAGGTGGCATAGAGACTCGAACATGCATCTTTTGATGTTATTTCAAAGTTAAATAAAATAGGTCATTTATTTATTTCTTCATTATTACCTAAGTTGGGACTTTGTCCTTCTTGTCAACTTTCATGCAATGTCAAGGTGTTTCAAAGTGATGTTGGAACCGAATTCACATATAATCGGGTGCACCAATTGTTCCAACAATATGAGATTCAACATCGTCTATGATGTCCTCGCACCCCGCAACAAAATAATAGAGCTGAAAGAAAACATCGACACATAACCGAAAACGACCTCACCATGTTATTTAATTCTCATGCTCCGACAAATTTATGGCTGGATGCGTTTACATCGGCTACGTATAACATCAATCGGCTACCCACCCCCTTTTTGATCACAAGTCTCCATTTTAAGTTCTCTTTGGTCAAGCTCCAATTTATACGAACTTTTCGTGTTTTTGGTTGTCGAGTATTTCCCTACCTAGGAGATTATGCGAAACACAGACTCTCCCCACAAGGCACCTCATGAATTTTTATTGGCTACAATCCAAAGTATAAAGGGTATTGTATCATTGTATGGATCCCACTACTTCTCGCGAATATGTTACACGCCATGCTCAATTCGATGAAGACACGTTTCCTTTTTGTAAGTCCCGTGACGGATCTTTCAATTTGATATCAATATACTCGATGATTAGGCGGAAACTAATCACCAAGCCGATTCTATGCAATACACAAGAACACACGTAAAACAAACAGAAAAGCTTCAAAGCACACGAATATTATACGTCGGGTGCTTAAGCCCTTAACAACATACACGGGTGAGAGTAATAATGCATGAATGAACAACCCTAATACGTTAACATATGTTCTATATATATGACTACCAACTAGACCCAAACCAAACTAAAAGCCCACCGAGATCAACTGATCTCGGTTTACACACAAAAGCCCAACTAAGCCCAAAAACTAAATCCAACACTACAAGCATAAACCACAAAATACGACCCAACATTCCCCCCCTTGGTTTATTGCTTGATTTCAGCCTTTCTCAAAAAATGCCAACCGAAGACGTCTTACATGCTTCTATACCTTCATTTTCTGCCTTCCGGCGTATATACTGTGACTTCTAAAAAGACACTTGGAAGTTGAGTGTCTTATTTAGTGCCTTTATTCCGGTAATAGTAACCCCGGCTAGTAATTCAGCACAGGTCATGCTACTTCCCAACAGAAGTAGATGATCATGACTTTTGTTAATGAAACAGCAACAAATATTAGGCTTGATTGACTTAGAGGCGTCAAATACGATGTATCTTCGGTAGAACCAACGAACCCTCGGCCACGGTTTGACCGAGAATGCTTCAAAATGTCTTTAAGCCGAAGATCTATCTGGTTGATCAAGAGAATCTGGTCAGTCCACACCGAAAACCTGAGAATGATATACATCGTCATCACCACACCACCAATCACTATTGATGACCAAACCTGTAACTGCAAACAATGACTAAAACAACATTCAGTAACTTCAAGAGAAATCAAATAAACTTGCCAAACTCATGAACTGATTGTATTTAATAATCCAATCAACATCACCAAAAATCGTCCAAACTGATTATGGAAACACCTTAGTTAGATTTCTTTACCTTTTAAAGGAATCCGCTTGAAAACATAAGGGAACAAGAAAAGATTGATGGCGGCGAGTAAGTGAGAGATTATATGGTTATACTTTCGGAGGATTTTGGAAGATATTGGAAGTTGCAAATTTCAAGAATGATTAATAAGTAGCAATGAATGCCTTTTAAGCTACCAGGTCACATCAAACTGTGCCGAGAACATATACTGGCCGAGAATACATATTGCCGAGAATAATTATTTTGAGCCGAGAACTCGTATGGATTGAGTTCGCTGGGCCACTTTGTTCAGGCCGAGAACAAAACATCCTTTTGACCAAAGGACAGGCCCACTCAATTTGAAAAATAATCCCAATTAAAATTGATTTCTTAAAGACATTTGTTTCGACACGAGTAAATATGAGGTAAAAATAAAATTAAAAAAACAAAAATAATTTACATGTCTAACAGATTTATCAAATATTGGGATCAAATTTCAGTAGTTAAAAAAAACAGGCAACCCCTCTTTTCAAGAAAAGATCCGAACATGAAATCACATTGATTGAGATATTTTCACAATGATCCATTTTCAGCATTATTATGACATCATGAAAAGGTTGATAGTAGGTATTTAGAGGCTTGGTATGATTTTCATTGCGCTAGTGATATGATTAGATTCAATTGGGCATAAAGCTAATATGGACATCACTCATGGACCCATGATGCCCCTTATCACTTTTCAAAGCTTATTTGGCTTTCCCTAGATCACCCCAATTTGACTCCAACCCTTTAGTGCTTGATCAAAAGTATTTTCTTTATACAAAAAAAAAATAAAAATCTTTAAGGTTGAACGTTGAACTTACATGTCATCCGGACTTACAAGCCTTACATTCAGGGTGTTTAGGACTTACTTGTATGCCCCACCCTTGTAGTTCCCTGGTGCCCCTTTAAGCTTATAAAATAAATTTAATTTGTAATAATTTTCATATATATGTACACAAATTTTTATTTTGTTTTAAAAATATTTTGGTGATCAAGACACTAACGGGCTCGTGTATGACTGGGTAATTCCTTTTCTGCCTATCATTCGGAGAGATGTATCTAGAGACATTCACGCATCTTCAAAATGACTCTCCACAAAAGTTTAGCATATTTAGTTTATATCACTTCAAACTTTTACTTATCATAGAAAGCTACCATACACATCAATGACTAATCAAGAGCCTTTTTAGCTTAATAACTTCACACGTTAGGCACACATAATCAATTTATCTATCATTTCTCAAAGGTTGGATCAATTTTCATTTGAAAATATTTTATGCTTCTAGTAAGCTTTAGCTGAATAATAATATCACTTTCCAGATGATAATTTTGAAGACAGTTTTAAATTCAGTCACCCCAGTCACCTTCAGTTTTCAGGTGAATGGTTATCCCATGTGTCTACAGGTAGACAATAGGACTAAACACATACGAGCATATGTCCCTCAAACCTAGGTGACCGACAAAATTTTTAGTGAAAGAATCAAAATAAAGTTTTATGTTCAGTCGCCCCGGTCACTTTCAGTTCTAAGGTTAATGGCTATCTCGTGAATCAAGAGTTGATAACGGGACCAAACATATGAGATATGTCCGTTGAACTTGAGTAGCCGACGTAATTTTAAGCAACAAAACAAAGCATTTTTTTATAACACACACACACACACTCTTTTTGCCTTTTTCTTTTTCTCTCCCTAAATTTGTAACATTAATTAATGAAATACGAAAATATTTATGTACAAAATTTAACCTCAAAAGTACTCAATCTTCAAAACGTAACATCTTAAGAAACCCTACAAGCACATTGAATCTGGCTGTCCCGACCGGTTTCGTAAATAGGTCCGCCACAATATTATCAGTGTGGACATGTTCAAGATGAATTAACTTCCGGTCGTAACAGTCACGAATAAAATGAATTTTAATATCGATGTGCTTAGTTTTAGAATGTTGGATCGGGTTTTAACAATGGCAATCGCAGCATCATTATCACAGAAAATAGAAGTATCAAGAAATTCCAAACCGTGGTCCAGCAATTGATGTTGCATCCATATGACCTGAGAACAGCAGGCAGAAGCAACAACATATCAGCCTCAACAGTGCTTGTGGACACCGTTTGTTGTTTCTTGCACTGCCATGAAATGAACCGATCTCCCAAAAATTGACACCCAGCAGACGTCGATTTCCTGTCAATATCATCACCTCCATAATTGCTGTCAGCAAAAGCATACAAATCAAATTCTGAATTCTTGGGATACCAAAGACCAAGCTTCGATTGCCCTTTCAGATATCTAAAAATTCGTTTAACAGCAATTGAATGAGAGAGTTTAGGATTAGCCTGGAAACGGGCACACTAACAGACTGCGAACATGATGTTAGGGCGACTGGCAGTAAGATACATTAGGGACCCGATCATCGACCGATAGTACCTTTGATCTACGGGTTTCCCATCAGGATATGAAGAAAGAAGGGGTCTTTCAGCCATAGGAGTAGCCGCACTTTTGGAGTCCTGAAACCCAAATTTTGCCAACATATCCTCGACGTATTTCCCTTGATGTAGCAGAATGACTGTCGAGCTTTGACGAACTTGCAAACCTAGAAACATAGTCATCTCCCCCAACGAGCTCATCTCAAACCTTTTCTTCATCACCTCCTCCAACTCAGAACAGAGAGCAGTGTTGGTAGAACTGAAGATGATGTCATTCACATAAATCTGAACCAATATCAAATCCTTTCCAACAGTCTTTATGAACAGTGTCTGATAAATGGTTCCACGCTTATACCCGTGCTCCAAAAGATGAGCGGTCAACGTCGCATAGCATGCTCTAGGAGCTTGATGAAGGCCGTAGAGAGCCTTGTCCAGCTTATAGACATACGACGGATGCTTGGAGTCCACAAAACCCGGTGGCTGATCCACGTAAATTTCTTCATTTACCTCACCATATAGAAATGCTGTTTTGACATCCATCTAATATACTGTGAAACCCATGTACGATGCATATGCCAAGAAGATCCGAATAGCCTCAAAACGAGCCACTGGAGCGTACACCTCATTATAGTCCAAACCTTCAACGTGCCGAAAACCACGAACCACAGGCCTTGCCTTGTTTCTAACAATAACTCCCGAGTCATCCTGCTTATTACGAAAAACCCGTCTCGTATGTAGTGACTTCTTTCCAGCGGGTAGTTCGACCAACCTCCAGACCTTGAGTTTCTCAAACTGACTGAGTTCCTCATGCATGGCGTCAACCCAGCTTGGTTCTTGCAGAGCCATGTCAACCGTCTTCGGCTCAATTTGTGAAATGAAGCAAGAATACAAGTAGTTGTTGATTGTTCCAGTCTGACTTTTGGTTGAGACGCTAGCTTTAAGGGAACCAATAATATTGTCAATAGGGTGATCCCATTGAATTCTTGATGGAATGGAGTGATCAAAAACAGAACAGTTTACTGGTAAATTAGTTAGATCTTTGAGAGCTTCAGTGAGAGGGTTCCTCCATCCTGATGCTGCTGTACCGTGTGAGTACGAGGTACTTGCAACATACTCGTTTGGAATGGCATCAGGAATAGAGTGCTACCGAATATCTGACGAATAACGCCCTCCCCCTCAACTGGTGACATCTTTGCTGAAGAGGGTTCTTGTGGGGATACAGTGTCGATGACAGTCTCTTCCAGATTTTCTGATGACGGCTGAGCGATGTCTGAAGGTTCAGACGGGTCCACACTCAGCATAGTAAACTCTTGAGTGTTAGCAAAAATGTCTTCTTCATCATCAACAACAGTAGAAATTCCTCCCCCTGAGTTATTTGAATCAATCATAGGAAACAAATTGAATGGATTGAACAGCTTGTCATAGTCAAATAACCAGTCAGGCCCCACGCGGGCATCTGTCTCATTTTCTTCCAACCAGCGCACATCATATGATTCGACGATTTGTTTCAATGTCTTGTTGTAAACTTTGTAGGCAGTTCGACCAGCATAACCAACACAATAACAATCATCTGCCTTGGCTTCGAACTTAGGAGTCGACTCAAGATTCAACAAAGTGCATGGACACCTGAAGGCTCGAAAATGTGCGACTGTGGGCTTGTGACCATAAACAATTTCATAGGGAGTTTTCATCTGAGATTTGTTGATCAATACCCGATTTTGAACGTAACAGGTGGTGTTGATCGCTTCAGCCCAGAAGAATAATGGTAACTTTGAATCACGTAACATCGTTCTTGCAGCTTCAATCAAAGTACGATTCCTTATTTCAGCAACACCATTCTGCTGCGGGGTACGAGCTGAGCTGTACTGACGAGAAATTCCCTTTTTGGCACAAAAATAATTCAGTGTACAGTTCTTGAACTCCGTGCCATTGTCACAACGAATTCCCTTAAGCTTCAAGTTCAACTGATTTTCCATGAGCATCACAAACTTCTTGATCAATTCAGCTGTCTCACTCTTATTCGATAAGAAAAACACCTAAGTGAAACAGGAGTAGTCGTCGGTGATGACCAGACAGTGATTACTTCTAGATAAACTCAATACATGAACTGGACCGAATAGGTCCATGTGAAGCAATTTTAAAGACACAAGAAATGGTATTTATCATATTTGGCTTGTGTGATTTTCGATAATGCTTGCCCGACGCACAGGCCACACACTTCTCGATAATCACGAAGTCTTTAACTGGCAAGCCTCGTCCAATGTTGTTCTTCGCAAGACGATTCAAGGTTTTGATATTGGCATGACCAAGGCAACGATGCCACAACATGGCATTATGTTCCGACACTTTAGAGAACAATCATGTAATTTCGTTAGGAACGTTCTTGTTCATGTCAATCAGGTAGGCATTATCTTTTCTCTGAGATCTGACCAGGACCCACTCCTCTGGTATGACAATACCAGGTTTCAGAATCAAACATTCTTTGTTGGTAAAGTGTGTAGAAAAACCCTTATCACAGATTTGTGACACGCTGAGCAGACTGTGTTTCAGTTCTGGAACATAGTTAACATTTTCAAACTTTAAAACTCCATTACTCACTGTACCCTTTTGGGTAATCTTCCCTTTTTCTCCTCCCGCAAAGGAAACATATCCGTCGTTAAATATTTGAATGCCATTCAGCTGAGATATGTCCCTTGTCATGTGCCTAGAACAGCCACTATCAACAAACCATGGTCTGATAATATTCCTCCATAGCTGTTTCTGCGCAGTGTGCGAGATTAGTTAGTTTTTGGTACCCAGCCCATTGTAGTTCTGGGTAAGCCTGACTTGGTCAACCAAGTTATGGGTTTCCATGACATATCATCATGATTATCAAAGATAGAGTCAGACGATGATAAGGACTTTGTTACCGGTGACTTGGGCAGCCACTTGTATTTTGGTTTTAAAACTTTTTGATTTACACAAGTGGCTGACTCAGTCTCTGTTCTGCGGATAGAAGACACATTTGAATTTACCCATGTAAACGTTCTCGGTTTAGAGGCCCACTTTGGTCTTGAAACCGAGACCGTGCTTCCTTTCCGCTTTTGGGTCACAATAGGCTTAGACTTGGTCTGATGAGAACTTGACCTGTCCGCCTTGTTTTTCTTCCAGTCACCGTCAGAGGGATTTGCCTTGTAATACCTCATGTTATTTGAGTTAAAGCTTGTGAAGGTATTCCGAGGCATAGTCCTTTGATGGCGTCTGTAGTATGGAACATACGAAAGTCTAGAGCAATTTCTTGCAATGTGACCGGAATTGCCACAGTTGAACCAGGTTTGCCTTTTAACGTAAAAATCATTGTGGCCAATTCCCGGTCTTGCTCTGTTGTGTGAGCTTGTTTTTCCACATTTGGACTTATCATTCGAAATTTCACATTTAACATTACATAAACCCTTTTCTTTCACAAACTTAGGTGACAAATGTTTATTTTGTTTTTTAAGTTCATCAGTTTTATTAAAAAGACAGATCACTGCTTTTTGAAGTTCTAGAAAAGGTAACCAAACGATTGTCTTTTCTCTTAAAAACAGAGCCCACACACATCAGTGGCAGTTATTTAAAACAGACTAAACAAGCAAATTTAAAGAAACAGTAGAGTCAATGGGTGATTCATCATCTTCCTCAGTCCAGTCCTCAATTATTACTTCATCTGCACACGAGCTAGACACATTAGAATCGTTCACCCCTGAGGTTGATTCAGGTGCCGAGTCTGTATCAACCTTACCCTTACCAGTTGCAGCTGACTTACTATACTGCATACATTTTTCTTTTTCTTCCTCTTCCTTGGTGAGAGGAAGACTAGTGTAGTTATTGTTATAAGGAGGGGGAACCATGTTGTAACCTAGACCTACACCTTTATTCTCTTTCCATTTCAACTGTTTCTCTATCATTGATTCCATAACAACACTAGAGACATCAAATTTTTTGAAATTGAATTCAGCATTTTCGAATTTATTTGTTAGTTTGACTATCTCCATTCTCTATGCTTCTAACTCGGCAGTTAGTTCAGCTATTTTCTTTTTAGCATCTAGATGATGACAACACTTTATACTAAAATCCGATTGCAGTTTGGAAAAATCTTGTTTTTGTGCCTCTATTTTGTCATTTAAAGCCTTTTCAAGTTTCTTAAGTGTTGAGTTTTCATATTTTACACCCTCCATTTCCCTAATTAAGTTACTGTTGTGTATTTTATACAAACCTACTTTATCAATACACGATTGAGAACAAAGTACAGGACTTACCTCAGTTTGTTTGGTGGAGGTGAAGGACATGAAAGCATGATGAAGATCCTTGACCTGCTCCTCAGCTTCGTTCTCCTCTTCATCAACATCCATCTCAGCAAAATTTGCAACTTCATTGCTCAAATTCAGTGCTGCCATTTGATCCTCCTAAGAGAAGTTCTGAACTACCAAACCTCTCTCACCCGTACTTGAGCTGGCCACATTCTCTTCTCTTCCACCATTCACCGGAACCACTGCTGTTTCTCTATTTCCTTCCTTGGCCTGATTAGTACACTCACGAGCAAAATGACCCGGCTCATGACAGTTATAGCACCTAAGAGAGCTTTTGTTGAATCCCACTTTCTGATTTGTAGGCACATTCCATTTGTTTCTGCCTGTCCTCTTGGTGAACTTCTTGGCTCTAAAAACAGCCATGGCAATTTGCCAAGAAATATCCATCTCCTCCACATCATCAGGGTGTATCTGATCCAATTCAGCAGCCACAATAGGTTGTACCAGGTCTCCATCAAGAAAAGCATTATAGCAGTTCATAAAACCTGCCATTAAGGCTATGTTCACTTGAGTCTCTTTGGAAATAATAGGAGTTTGAATAGGAGACTGGCTGGAGGTGGTCACGGGAACTTGCGATTTCGGTGTAGGAGTTGGTTGTGGGAAGAAAACAGTAGCAGCTGATGTAGATTGTGGAACGGGTTGACTTTGAGATGACCTGAACATGGAGAAGGTCTGCTGAGACTGCAGCGGTTGAGCTGGTTGACTCCTGAACAATGAGAAATTGTCTTGCAAAACTAAAGTATTTTATTGGTCGCAACGCCATAACCAGCGGTATTGTAGGTACTTGCATGATTGATAGCACGCTGCTTGTCGTCCATGTCACAAGCCTTGATAATCGCCATCACCTCAGAGAGAGTCAGTCTAGCCAGATCCTTGGTCTTCTTGATAACAGCCATATTTAAATCCCAGCTCTGTGGCAAGAAATTGACTAGTTTGTTGTTGATCTCAGCAGATGTGAGGTTTATATTTGCAGACCTGATCTCCGTGATTAACGAGATGAACCGGTGAAGCTGTTTTTCAAGAGACTCTCCCAAAACATAGTTAAACATGTTAAATTGTTGTCTTAAGAGATCTTGCCTACTTCTCTTCATGTCCTCATTTCCTTCAAACACTTCAATGAGAGCCTCCCAGAGTGCTTTGTCAAAGTTCAACTCTCTAAATCCCAAGGTAATTTCAGGTGAAAGTGCCATGGTCAACGTAGCCAGAGCCTTCTCATCTTGCTCAACAATGTCAAAATCAGCATCTATATACGACTCAACTGGCTTAGTCTCCACTTCTTGGGAACCTCCTCTTTGATAGGTAATAACCTGAGGACCTCTAACTATGCTTCTCCACAGTTTCGCATCCTTTGCTTTCACGTACTTCTCAAATCTGAATATCCACTCAGCAAACCCTTCTGATTTCAGTAGTCGTGGTACGCGAGTGGTAGTTCCCATGATAGAGTCAAGTTCTTGATGAAGATTGGGATTGGAAGACGCACTACCATCTGATTGATCCATAATATCCCTAACCGTGAACTTGATAAAATGACCGACAATAGCAAAATTCTTCCGAGAACTCAGAAAGTTGATTGAGAACTGTCAAAAATATCTGATAACACACACCAGGTTGCCCGAGAATGACGAATTCAACCCGAGAACTTACAAATCCTTCCGAAAACTTTGAATGTTAGCCATGGACCCTGAGATCTTCCCAAGAGCTTGGAACTCAACCCGAGAACTGAAGCAAATTTACCGAGAACCTGGAATGATTCAAGATATGGTAATCTTCAATATTTAACTAAATCCCGAGAATGATGGGATTTAAATTAAATATGAGATTTACCAAAATCTATTTCGAGCTAAACTTTCACCAGCCGAAGAACACGAAGAACAATCTTCTTCAAGCTCCAGAAATCTTCAACCAAAAAATACCCCGTAAATCGACGATAGGTACCCTGATATCACTAATAACCGAGCCTAGAATATGTATATAGGCTCTGATACCAATTGTAAGTCCCGTGACGGATCTTTTAATGTGATATCAATATAGTCGATGATTAGGCGGAACTAATCACCAAGCCAATTCTATGCAATACACAATAACACACGTAAAACAAACAGAAAAGCTTTAAAACACACGTATATTATACGTCGGGTGCTTAAGCCCTTAACAACTTACACGGGTGAGAGTAATAATGCATGAACGAACAACCCTAATATCGGTAACATATGTTCTATATATATGACTACCAACTAGGCCCAAACCAAACTAAAAGCCCAACTAAGCCTAAAAACTAAATCCAACACTACAAGCATAAACCACAAAAACGACCCAACACTTTTAGTGGAAATATCCCACCCATAGATGAGGCTACTCTAGTTTTCTCAAATTTGGATGGCTCCTTTCCAGCAACCTTACTCAATACTACTAGTTACAACCCATCTCAATCCCCAAATACCACCACTACTATTCCCAAGCCCAAGTGTAGTCATACACCAACCCTTGTGACTTGTGTCTTTTACCAACAAACCCTTAACGGATTGTAACGCCCGTAAATTTCTTTAACCGGCTCGATTGTTTATAAATGTTTGTTTAGAATCCGGGACTCGTCTTGAATCTTCGGGGGGCCTCCTAGACGAGCCCATAAGTTGAATTACTTAAGTTTCATTCAAGTGTCGCAACTTTCAATTTGGAAGGGCCAGAACGTAACATTTTATATTATAATCAAAAACCCAAAACCCTAACCCTATGGTGATGTCCGATCGGCAGCAGCAACCCACCCCCTTTCCACCTCGTTTTGCGTGCAATCAGCCACCGTCCGGCCGTCCAAACTTCAATTCCAGGTCGGTATTATACGTATACAACTCCTTTTCACCCTAATTCATCCTTATGGCGCGCTTATTGGTCGTTAAGATTGAGTTTTGATGATAACAGCTTGCTGATAGATTCGTATATGTTTATTGTAGGGTCTGTAACGTGATGTTAATCCACTATTTTTGATCTATTTTTGATTTCATGATGTTCTACTTTGAGTCTAGTTTCCAGAAAGATATAATACGTAATTTTTGGACGAGATTTGAATAGTTTTTATGATTTTATAAAATCGAGTGTCAAAGCTGATGCGGGATGTCGGTTCTGGTCTGTCTTCCCGACATCATAACCTTTTTTCGACAAGTCTAAATTGGTTGATTCCACTTCTGGAAGTTAATATTTTAAGTTAGCAACCAAACCCAATTGGAATCGTTTAATTTGGCTGGGTAATGAATTTTATAAAAATAAAACCATTTTGTTGCGCAGCTGAAATAGCTGCACATACTTTTATGTGTTGGAAGAATTTTTATGATTTTTGTGTCCACTAGAAAAATATAATAAAAATATTTTTATAAACTTAAGATATTTATGCAACACTGGTAAAAATTTAATAATTTAATTCCATGCCTATGTAATAAAATACATCTTTGCATGCTAAAATCTGCATGTTATATTCGTATTGATCGATAAGTTCGTTTTAGGCTTAACCGGTGGCTGCCTTTTCTTGCATCTTTCGAGGCTGTTATAATTGAAGTTCGTACTCCGTCATATTCTTAGGTATGTCACTTACAACATACTAAAATTTCATGGCCAATGGAGGTGTTTAGGTCGGTCAATCGATTTTAGTTCGAAAACTAGGGTTTATCAGGTGTAGAATTGTAAATTGTTGAGTTTGATGAGTTAATTTGTTGGATGACCAACTGAATCAGTTTCCATGGCCCTAGGGGAGTCTAAGGGCTTTGGGAAAATTATATTTTTGATACTCGGGGCTGTTTTGGTTGGTGATTGGTCAATCGAGTCGGCGGTGCACGAATTTTCGTTTAAACGTTAAAGTAAGAGTTGTAAAAAGGAACCGTCAACCCTATCAACTCGGGTGACATAATCTTGATGAATGAAAAGATTTAAAATGGAATTTGGTCCATTCGGTAATTCGTTTAACAAATGGTTTTAAGGTTTATTTCGCGCGCATTCGACCCGATTTGATTAGTGTTGGGCCTTGGGCCGAGTTGTTGGGCCTTGGGCCAAAGTGTTGGGCCTTGGGCCAAGTTGTTGGGCCTTGGGCCAAGTGGTTGGGCCTTGATCCAAGTTTTGGGCCTTGGGCCAAGTTGTTGGGCCTTGGGCCAAGTGTTGGGCCTTGGGCCAAGTTGTTGGGCCTGAACGGCCCATTAGGCTAGAGTGTTCTTACAGTCTAGTTTAGTAACGCGTTGTGTATAATTTACAGGCCCTTGCTTGTGATTGTGCACTTAGGGATTTCCTAGCTCGTTGCAGGTGTTCGATTGATTCAGGTGAGTTCATGATGCCCTTTTTACTTTTTTACGTTTTGGGCTAGCATACACACCGAAATATAATTTTAAACGATTTTACTCGTTACAGTGAATTTGATAGTTTTACATGGTCTCACTCGTGATGGTGCATTTTGAAAGCTATATTTGAATTATTTTATATGTCTTAGGATATTTTAGACTCGTTCATGGTCTTGTGTCCTTAAGGTTACATACATTATTGATGGTCTAGACTCGAGGATGTTAGTAGACTTGGCAGTAATTGAATATGAGTAGACCTATTTGTGTTTGCATGCACTGATGTTACGTGTTGGGTTGTACGTGTGCTCGACCATGATGTTATTACTTGGATGAGATGTTACGTGTTTGGGTTGTACGTGTGCTCGACCCTGATGTTATTATTGGGACGGTATTTATAGGGATATAAACACATGGATGTATATAGATGTCTAAGTACGAATACTTAGTGTTGATGATGGCCCAACTGTTCGTGTCCCGTATTATATTTTAAACTCTTGGAATGTTTTAGAATCCAGTTTTTATATTTAAACTCTTGAAATGTCTTATAATCTCGTTTTTATATTTAAACTCTTGGAATGTTTTATAATCCCGTTTTGATATTTAAACTCTTGCAATGCTTTTAAACGAATTCATATAGGCTTGCTAGCAATGGTAGGCCTTGGGATGTTAAATATATATATATATATATATATATATATATATGTATATACATTATTGCTTGGCCTATATTTGGCGATGTTGTAGTCGTTTCGACTACTGATGTTGTGTATGCCTACTTTGTGTTTGCATGCACTGATGTTACGTGTTTGGGTTGTACGTTTGCTCGACCCTGATGTTGAGCCGTGATCGGGTCAAATATATTACTTGGGGAAGACCCGGGGTGAGGAGGCCCGTATCACGTGCTTGGATGTATGAGCCGGGATCGGGTCAAATATATTACTTGGGGAAGACCCGGGGTGAGGAGGCCCATATCTCGTGCTTGGATGTATAAGCTGTGACCGAGTCAAATATATTACTCGGGTTTGACTCGTGGTGGGGAGGCTCGTGTCACATGCTTAGGTCTTACCGCGTCCGGGTCAAATATATTACTCGAGTCTTGACTCGGGGTGGGGAGGCCCGTGTACGTGTGTTCGACGATGATTGTATTACTTGGTGAATTATATATAATTTATTTTATTTATACATTCTCTATTGTGTATAACTATAGCTTTGAAATAAAGTATGAATTATTGTTTATGAAAACTTGAACTCACTCAGCTCAAGCTGACTTTGTGTGTATGTTAGATTGACTTTCAGGTTGAGGATTAGAGATTTCCGCTTTGACGTGTTAGAGACTACTCGGACGGTTGAAGGCACATCTAGTCGAAGAATTAATAACGCAAACTGTTTCTTTTAAATATTACCATAAGTATTTAAATTTTGATTTTGGTCACCTTCCCGGGTTTTGGGAATTTTGATGTTATCTATTCCGCTGTTTACTACTATGAAACAATTTTAATGAGATGAAGATTTCAAATAAAACGAATATTTTATTTACAATTGATTTTGGACACCTGTACCCGTGTTTTAGGATTTTTAATACTTAAACTTTTCCGCTGTTATTTACTCTGAACTTGTTTTAAATACAAAAAATCGTTTAGTTTTAAATTTTTTGAGAATTTTTGAATATGATTACCAACTGTAGGATTCCCGGGATTCGGGGTCTTACACGGATACGCCTTTGGCGTTCCTATC
The DNA here is from genome assembly GCF_021521415.1 of Bidens hawaiensis. Classification (NCBI taxonomy): domain Eukaryota; kingdom Viridiplantae; phylum Streptophyta; class Magnoliopsida; order Asterales; family Asteraceae; genus Bidens; species Bidens hawaiensis. The sequence goes on along the minus strand of NW_027505080.1, from coordinate 170,019 downwards.
TGGCGATAGTATTAGTATGGTGGTATTGGTGGTGTTACTTGATGACTTGGCATGATCGTGGCGTCTCTACCATCCTCCACTACACATAGTTCAATTAACGTTAAAAATAATAGTTAAAAATTTAAAGGAGTCTTGTTTGGCTTTCATTCAGTAAACAAGTAAAGTCTTCTTCATTTCCACCACCTCTTCATCTCCTTTTATCAGGTTTGGGTTTCATGCAACAAGCATATCCAACTTTGTCTACAAACTAGTGTATTACCCGCGCGCTACGTTGGGGCAGGTCGGTAAAACTCGGGCGGTAGTAAAACTCAAGCGTTGTCGGTCCCATTTTTTGAGACGGTAAGTCAACGCGAATTCAGTCAGCTTTGGTTACGTGCGCTATGGTATTGAAACTAAAACAAAAAATAAGACAAAAACAATATAAAGACTAGGGGTGAGCAATTCACGGTTCCGAACCGCTAGAACCGGGGAACCGGAACCGAACCGCTAGATCCGAGCCGTATTATTGTATTTCGGGTCCGGTTCTGGTTCTTAAATTTGGCCGAAAACGGTTCCCGGTTCGGTTCCGGTTAGAACCGACGGTTCCAGTTATAGAACCTCTAGAACCGTTTTAGGTTTAAACTTCGAAGATTATATTTAAAATCCTATTTATTTAGTAGGTTTAAACTTCAAAGTTTTTTACAATTAATCTCAATATGTAAACAAAATTGAGGGTTGGTTTGATGGCTTAAGCCTCTTTTGGAAGAGTTGTGTCTTGATTTCGAGCCCCCTGATGTCAAGTTCCTTTTCTTTGTTATTTTTTTTTGTTTTGTGTGAGTTATCCTCTTAACTGTTTTTAATCAAGTGACTTGCTACAAGTTTTTTTAGCTATTCTTTTATGTGTTTTTTTTTTATTATCTATTAATTTATGTATACAAGTTTTATTTTTTTTGTTTAAAATATGATAATTGTTTTTCTTAATATGTTAACTGGATAATTAGTTTTTGGGTTTAGTTTCGGTATCATTACAAATGTAACCGATACCGCTTGAATTCGCATTGGCTTGCTGCTGCAATGTCCGTCATTTGCCGACCGAATAAGCGTTGTTTTAAATATGTTATTTTTTGGTATCATAGACTATACGAGTTTCAATACTATTTTGGGCATATATTAATATACTTTTAGGGTTAAATGCATATACCGGCACGAACCTAATCGATGGCGACCAAATTCGTGTAACTTTGATTATAAGTTGTATATGTTCCGATACTCTTTTGAGTCTTTACAAAATTAATTTTTATTTAATCTTTGTAACAAACTCAAACAATACCAACTGAATTCGTGTCATGCCGCTGCAACGCGGCAGCTTTGCCACCTAGTTAGTATAATTGAGAAGTTTGGTGCCACAAATTTTTTTTTTATTTTTTTATTAGTTTTGTTTTATTTTTATGTAAGTCTTTTTGTCATTTAACCAATTATTATAACTTGGCATGTTGGTTGTTGAGTTGTTTGTATTTAGGAATTTAGAAGGAGAGTGTGCAAGTTCAAGACACATCTCTAGCAATTTTTTGATAATTTATTTTGGGTTATGTGGAGACCTTTCTTTGAATATTTTTTTATAGTTTTTTTAGTTGTTTTATTTGTTTATTCGAAATTATTATCTAGGTTCATTTCCGACACCATAACGAGCCTATTCGATACATATCAAATTCGCATCGATTCACTGCCGCAATGTCCGTGTTTTACCGACCTCCTAAAAATCGTTTTACATTATTTTGATTTCCGTATCATAAGCTATATGAGTGCTCTATTATACCATATTCATGTCGGATCAACACCTCAAGTCCTCAACGCACGTGTTTTTTTTTGTTTTAATATGTTAATTTGATGTATCTAGGTATTGACGAATTATTTTTTTTGTTTAGTTCTGGTTACGTAACACTATACCGATCGAATTCACGTTGGCTTACTGCCGCAGCGCGAACAGCCAAACATCACTAGCCCGGCGCAACGCGCCGGGTAAGTCACCTAGTTCCCATTATATATAATCAACCACTTTGTAAGTGTAACATCGAGAAAATACCTCATCTAATTTTGGGCTAAAAATGTCAAGTTTGAAATTCTAGGGATTTAAAATTTAAAATTTGAGTTTTGAGACCCATCGCGCTACACGATGGTCTCCTGTTAAAACTCGTCGCGCTACGCGACAGAGAATCACACAGTTCAAGAAAAAGGGGGGCGCTATGAGACGGTCAAAACCAACTGGTCCATCGTGCTACGCGATGACCAAGTTAAGTAACCTAGGACACGTGGCCAACCACGTGTCAACACGTGGCACAATCTGGTTAATTGCGGCGTCGCGCTACGCGACGGCCTTGGAAAAAGGCGCGCTACGGTTCCCAAAATTCAAGTATAAAAGGGCAGCTACGGGTTCAGCCATTCTCATCCCATTTTCACCTTCATTTCACACACATAACCTAGGTAATTGTGCCAAGGGTGTTCCGAGGTGTCGAGGGCTGATTTCGCGAAGAAACGAGGTTGTTATGCTGTTAAACGAGCTGCTGATTCCATAAACGAAGCACAAGCCGAAGTGATGCTGTTTTTCTTAGTCTTTGACTTCGACTAGCCAATTAAGGTAGGATTAAAGGTTAAGTTACTTTACTAGTTACTTTAAATACATAGTTATAACTTAGTTAAGGGTATAGACGTTAAACTGTTAATATTTTTCAAGTAATGCTTTATAAAGTAAAGACGTTGCTTCCACATGAAGTAATGTTACCAAAACTATTATTTTGACGGACATGTAGTAACTGGAAGGGGGTATCATTAGTAGACTCTTCTTGTCTAAGGAAAGCAATTCGTATACATCCTAATCAACCGCGGGACCCGTTTGCTTACCTGCAGAATTTTACCAACGTGATATCCTTTATTAGGCCAAAGCATGCTATTCCAAACGTCATATGTAAATCCAAAGTATTTTCATAAAATGACTATAACTCAACTAAGATTAGGACAGACCTAAGAGTCTGCTGATCAGACCTCGAGTCTACTGAACTGAAACAGACTTAGAATCTGTTGAATAAATACCAACTATGTACTTATGCATGTGCCTATTAAAAATATAGATTGATAGCATACTGAAGCTGAGGAATTCGATATTTCCAGCTGATAAAACAAGGTGAACACGTTAGCCTTTTACTGTCTGAACTGATTTTACTCTTGTAATAGACTGGTTGTTTATTACAAAGAGTTTGATAAATGTTTACGTGAGATTATTGTCTCTACAATCATTATAATACAAAATAGATAATAAAAAGCAACTCAGACCGAATACACATGTGTCTGGATCCAAACATAACTGATAATTGGCATACAAAACCAAGTCAGTCATAACCAGTTCTCCAACAGGGTTACATAACCTAGGGGAAAGTTGTCTCCGAACAGGGGCTATGTACTCGGGGAACCTTTGAATTGTATGTGTAGGGCAGTGGTACAAATCCCGGGAATGGACAGGCATTCCTGCTGAGATTGTGTACAGAAAACTATATTTGTATTTAACGACTATTATAAACTGTTTTATCGAGTCTAACGTTTCACCAGCATGTAGCTGACGTGTTTTTCCCACCCTTGCAGGTAATTAGATGACAATAAATGGTATAAAAGGATTGGAGTCATAGAAGAACGCTCAAGATGGCTCGTTTTTTAATATTATAAATCCTTATATTATTAATACCACTGTTTTGTAAAACTGAACTTGGGTGTTTAATCCCCAAGTAATTTTGATAATGTAAAGTAATATATTAATATTTAAAGACTTCCGCTAAAATAAACCCGCTACTCTGATATATTTACGAAACAGGTACCAACTGTTGGTCACACTTCTAGGCCCTGGATCGGGGTGTGACAGTAAGCATCTAAAAGCATTATAAAAACCATATACTTTTATTCCAGAAAATATCATGTCAAACCACTTTTGTAACGTACTAGAAACATCAAAACCACATGTTTGAATTACTAATATATATAAAGAACTACTTTGGTGTTGTAAGTGGTGTATTGGGTCACTTGGCTGCACCGTAATAGTTGATTTTTTTTTGTGTTTTACTCAAGTTACCATAATGAACGTAATGCAAGCCAGCCAAACGTCAATTTTTTTTTGTTTTAGTTCCTATGTCATAACAAACCTGAAATAAACTGACTGAGCTCGCGCAGATTCGCGGCCTTATTTAAAGCCCATGATCGACGTTCGGGTTTTACCAATGCGCAAGTTTACCGACCGACCCCCCCCCCCCCCCCAAATAAAGTAAAAAAAATGGTCGTTGTTCCACCTCAATTTTTATATTTTTTCGATTTTTATTTCTAGTATCGTAAAGTAAGTAATCAAAACCGACTGAATTCGTGTCAAGTACCGCCTCAATGCACAGGACCAACAACGCTTGGATTTTACCACCGTCCGGGTTTGCCAACCAAATAAACATCGTCTTTAATATTTTGTTTTCTTATATGTAATGTTTTTATATGTTAATTTGACGAATTAATTAACGCTCAAATTTTACCAATGACATCTATATCGTGACGAACGCAGCCGATACTGACCGTATTCGTGTTGATTCATCGTCGTAACGCTCGGGTTTAGCAACACCCGTGCTTCAACAATGGGGTTTTGCCAATTGCTCGACGCAACGCGCCGGGTAGAAAAACTAGTTCAAGACAATATCAAATATCATGGTTCTTATGTGAATTCTGAAAAAAAAAATAGAAAGAAAATTATATTATACAAAATTATGTACTAAAAAATTAGATATGACGATGCATTAATACAAACTGACCTATAAAAAAGGCCATTAAAAATTACAGCGAAAGGAAGAGCTACACAAAGACAGACCAACCAAACTATGACCAAAAAGAAGGCCCATCGAAACCGATATAAAAGCCTCCTCCCACGAACCAACCCAAGGATCCGTTGCACTATACCACAGATAAAAGAGACCTAACCGACATCCCTCTCCTGCTTAACATGTACGTGATAAGTTGAACACTTATCGTTGCTTGTACTTTTAACCCGTCTCTATAATAGATCAGATAATTGAATTCTACATTTGGATATACATAAATAAGGGAGGTATGACCTCATGACATATGGAGTCGTGTTCTCACCTTCAAATCTCTTCATCATCTTTTACTAATGTCAAAAATCTTGCTTTTTGATTTCTCCAATTTACAGGGGTTACCTATGCTTATTAGATAGGGGCAGCTGTCTACCATAAATTTTTCTTAGTGTTATTTATATTCAAAAATCCTGATTGCCCCCTCATAAAATTTTTGTAAGCCTCGCAATCGCCCTCATAAAATTTGTGTGTCAATTTGCCAAACTTGCTCCTTTTCTCTCGAATTGATTCACCACTCATCATGTTTCATGTAATACTTTAATATTTGTAGGTTTTACAGCTTGGAATTTCTTTGTGTATCTCTTTTAACCATGTTTGAGCAATTCCGTATTAAAGTATTTCGATGGTACACCAAAAAAAACTATAATAAAAAATTCAAAAAAAAAACGAGTATGTTTTATGTGTTTAGAATACAAGAAAATTTCCAAAGACTTGTATTTATAGTTTGAGAAACCATCACACCGTTTTTTTTTTAAAGTACAACACCTTAAATGATGTATGTCAGCTGATGATTAAAACAGTTGAGAGTTATTCTGCTATGTTGAAGTAACTTTATGACTAGGAAAGATCTTTAGCATGAACTCATTCAACGGCAAGATTATTGATGAACTTAATTTGTTATTTCTGATAATTTGCATGTTAGCAATAACTCGGTTACTGTTGAGCGCCTAAGTTGTTAATGCAAATTTATTACCTCTAGCAGTTACTAATGCTTGTAGTTGTTACTGATCACAATTGCCAGTAACGAACGGAGTGGTTGCTGGTCATGATTATTAGTGATGCTCTTTTTCCATGTAACTTTTCATCAACCAAGCAAAACTGAACAACTTCTAATGACTTACAACAATGTGAAAGAAATCAACTCATTCCATACAACTAGTCGATTAACCGAGTTCCTAAGCCCCTTGGTTATCTCCATAGGCACTGCCCCTAAGAATCCTTTGGTCATTAAAGTGAGAAAATAACCAAATTAATCGAATAGTGTTTGAATTAATTGAACCATGATCGACTAAAAAAGCCGAGTAAAGAGCCAACTAACATACTCTTTCAGGAAGAGTTGTGTTGTTTCAACAAAACATTATGACAAATCACATCCATAGAAACATAAATATTTGGTTATTTTCTGATACACATTTTTAGAACAAAAAAAACATACTTGTTCTTGTCTTCTCTTTGATTACGATTAAAATATTATAATCTAGAAGTGAACATGCACAATTAAGAGAGATACCAGGGCAGCTCCAAACTATTAAACATACACCGGACTATTATGCTCAAAGGGACTTGTGTCTTAGTGTTGATATGTTACATTGGTAATTTCTATATTGTTTCAATTCAATATTTTTCATTCTTAATTATGTTTATAATTCTGATTATTTATATGGTTGTGTTTACATGAGTTGGTGTTTTAAATGCTTGGGTTGACTTCTATGTTAATGGGCTGGAGCTTTTGGACTGCTGGACGGCTAGATCGTAGGAGCTTGTGTATGGTCCAGAAGTTGTTGAAGTTAGGCCCATCAATTATGTTTTCAGGTTTTTTCTCATAGGACTGGAGACTTGTGGAGCGGGTATCTTAATAAGTGTGTTGGGTTCATAACTGGAACACACACATTACTGATATTTTTTTCTTATTCTTTCATTGATCTCTCTGAGTTGTTGTAATCTATGATTAGGATCTTCGAGTTGTTGATCAGTTAGTCAGATAGATTGCTAGACGGAGTTGGTAATCGTAAAGAGTTTGTATCTTCTGCTGTCTTTGTAATCAAATTGATCGAGAATAAAATCAATGTTTATGGTATCCATTTTTACATGGTATCAGAGCTCTAAGGTGCTCAAGATCTTAGAATTGGATAATCGCGTTCGATTAGAAAATTAGGGTTTTCGTTTTGAAGCCCTAGATTGGGATAAGTGGTTGATTTCGTTGGTTCTGTGAAGTTTTGGAATCAAGTACAAGAGTTCTGCATCATCACAACTAATTGTCGATTACATGGCTTTGGATTTCTATTTATGCTGTGATTCATTCTCTTAATTTTTGTTTTTTGTTGTTAATTGGCAATAGACTTTGTTGTTACTGGACTAGTTGGGCCAGGATTAACAGTGTGCATCATCTATGTGTTTCTTATTTCTTGTGTGTTTGCATTACCACCATTGCTAATCCTTGATATGCCTTCTTGAAAGGTTTAGAATCCCTGACTCTGGATGTGGTTGGTTTTATTTGCATATGCTTGAGTGTGATTGATTCTTGTTTGCTATTTGTCTTACATAATAGGTGATGAACATCCTACTAATATGTTGGTTAGCAAACTTGAGGCTAGTGATCCTCTTTATCTTCATGCAAGTGATTCCAGTAGTCTTTCCATTGTTAATATAAAATTAAAAGGAATTGAAAATTACAAAGCTTGGTCCAATGCTATGAATCTTGCTTTATAAGTTAAAAACAAATATTGGTTTTATTGATGTTACTTGTATTAGATCAACTACTAGTGGGGTTCTTGATAGGCAACGGGATAGGTGTATATCTATGGTTCTTACTTGGATATTAAAATTTGTGTCTGATGAATTGTATCTAGGTAAAGTCTATTCTAAGTTAGCCACAGCAGTGTGGAAACATCTAAAAGAAATGTATGATAAAGTGGATGGGTCCATGGTGTTTAATTTATATTAGAAAATTAACATGTTTAGTCAAAATAATCAATTTGTTACTGAGTACCATCACCAATTAAATATAATGTGGAAATAGTTTGATGAAATGTTAAAATTATCATCTTATACATGTAATGCTTCAAAACAGTTTAATGATTTTAACCATCTTATACACCTAATGCAATTTATAATGGGTCTTGATAGGGGGTATCAATATGTTAGGACAAATTTGTTAATGAAAGAAGAGTTGCCTACTTTTAAGGAAGCCTTTGATATTATTTCTAAAGAAGAGTCTAATAGAAATTCTAGCAATGGTTTCTATAAGGGACAATCTCAAGGAGTTGGATTTGTCTCTAAATCTAATAAAATGTTCGAAAATAAAAGGAATCTTAATAGAAGGTCAAATCAAAATGTTAAGTGTCTGCACTATAATAAGATGTTACATGGTGTTTAAAAGTGTTTTTAGATAATTGGTACCCTTATTGGATGAAACCTAGCAGTGGTCAAGGAAAAAAGGTGGTTACTAGTAATATTACTGTTTGTGATAGTTCAGAAATTCTAATAATAATCCTGCTATTGGACTTACTTCTAATCAATTTAGTAGGTTGTTGAAGCTATTGAGTTATAAACCTGAAGAGAGTTTTCAAATTTATAATGTTTTAGGTAGCATTACTCCTTGGAGTTATTCTTTTAGTAGTAGCAAACCATTGTTCTACTTTACTAGTAATAATAATAATAGAGATTAGTCAAATCCTGGTTAGGTTGTTGACTCAGGGGAAAACCAACATGTGGTTATGTTTGATGGAGTGTTATCTCAATATAAGAGTAAGACATCCAGATGGGTCAAGTGTTGTCATTAAAGTGAAATAATATAAAACTAAATAATAGAGTTACTCTATGTGATGTATTTGTTGTTCCAGACTATTGCGTAAATCTAATGTCTGTGCATAAACTGGCTAAATAATGAAATAATTGCTTCATTCAGGACTCTGTAACAAAGAATGTCCCGGTTACTAGATGGACTCTACATTTGTGGTGATTCTTCTGGTTCTAATAAGGTGTGTTTCAGTAGCTGTAATAGTGTGAATTTATGGCATGCAGACTAGGGCATCCTTCAAATGTTGTATTAGAAGTTTTAAAAACCTCTCTAAAACTAAGAAAGGTTGAGAATGATACCCCTTGTGATGTCTGTCATAAGGCTAAACAACACAGAGAGCCTTTTCCTTTGAGTGATCATATCAATAAGTGTATAGGAGAACGAATCCACTTATATGTGTGGGGACCTTATAGGTGTAGGAAACCGTTCACGTATAAAAATAAAACACTTTTAATAAAATGATAACAATACAAGGAATCAAACCTATCTAGGAAAGCAAGTAAATTACAATACGAATTACACCGGAAAAAATCAAAATTACAATACAATTGAAATAAAATAATGCAAGAAAGGTGTAGAAGAAGAATGGTGTCGTAGTCTTTGTGGCCGAGGATCGTGTTTTACACGGTACCCTTAAAACAAATTTCAGTTCTCTCCCCGTTTTGTTTCCCAGGGTACAACGGCCTAAGCAATATGTACTGCCGGGGAAGGCTCTAGCACCCGAATAGTACCTTAAAGAAAATGATGAAGATGATCAAGAATGTTGGAATTCTTTAAGGAGAAAGTTGGTGAAAACACAAGAGAGAATGTGTTATGTGGTGTTTTTTGTATGTCTACAACCAAGGAGCTCCCTTGGTATTTATACTAGTAGAAAGTTGAAACCATTCAACCATCATTAAAAAAAAAAGTGAAACACCCCAATCAACATTAATCAATGCATTTAAGTTTTGACCAAAACTTAATGACATGTTGAATGGTCTTGACTAAATCAAATGTGTTTCAACTAATAAAAGAATTCACAATTAAAATATATTTTATTTACACAAAATTTTCCAACAATCCCCCACATGTGAAAATAAAACTCATTCATTTCCACACATTTTCCAACAATCCCCCACATGTGAAAACAAAACTTATTCATTTTCACATTGAGATCAATCCATACATGCAAGTTTCTTAGATTCAATTCAACGGTTGAGCATTGCAGGATAGGTAGGTGTTACCCTTTGAACCTTTCTTTGTGAAGCATACTTAGTCTCCTAGCGGTGTGTAGACACGATGTCTTTGAACATACCCCCATTTATGTAGACGACAATACACTTCACACAACACTCTCTCTAGTTTGGCCAACCCCTCACTGTCGTGTCCTATTATGGTCCTGGAACACTAGCCTAGTTCTGCGAGAGCTCTAGGATTTTTGCCCCAAAATCCATTCGAACCGACACTAGTTCTCTGTCACATAGGTGATTCTCGCTCGAATATTTAAAAGCAATAGGTTTGTTGATTTCCACAAATCATTAACCTTTATTATGCTTATCCTAAAAATTGTCACTACTTATCATAGGAATAGACAGGACATATTTAAACACCCTTATAGTTTAGGGGGTATATATTATAAAATATACTAGCTTCTATATAAACATATATATCAGCTTGCCCCATAGTGACCACCCTTAGATATATAAATTAGTTGTCCTATTGAACCTAGATCTTGGGATCTCTAGTCAACTAGGTTAGGTTACCTCCATATATCTTTTTTCATAGGCTTTAGTCTCATTCCACAACTTGATCTCTCATCAACCCTCGGGTTGTTGGATCCATAGACATTATCTTTGACTTTGTAAAGTCAACAACGATAATTTGTAATTGAGATAAGTTGTTTTAACGTGTTATTGACTCACAAGTCATTCTTGCCATTTGTCATTCCTAAGACTATAACTCATAATCTCTACCTGGATCTAGTTACATCGTTTAGCCTTTAGAATTACATGAAACTCTCTTCAAGGCACAATATGTTTCCATCATGCCTTTGGTAAACTATATTAGAAATCTACCAAGATTCTGAATGTTACCAATTGGCACCTGTCACACCCCAACTCAGGGCCTGGGTGCGACACCCGTTAGTTAGTATCTGTTTTGAAAATATATCAGAGTTGCGGGTTATTAGCGGAGGTCTTTTAAAATATAATATTCATTTATAAAATGTCAGGTCAGAATACCCGTTTGATATTTCAATTAACTGTCTTTTGAAAATATAATTTATTAATAATATTCTAAAATATTTGAGCCATCAGATCACCTCTAATGACTATGTCTCCAATCTTCTATCAGTCTTGCTTGTCAGTTCTATTCTTTACAGTGTCCCTGAGATGTGGGAAAAAATACGTCAGCACATAGCCGGTGAATGACGCTGACTCAATAATACCAGTGTGTAAACAATAACAATACCTTTGTGACAATACTCATTAGGCACCCAATTCAATTGGGTTACAATTACCCTAAGTACATGTACAATTAATCATATACACAATATCATTTCTCGGATCAGTCCCGTAAACTATCAGAGGCATGTTTGACGATATGCATGGCCTCGGGGAACTCCGAGTCACCATGTATGTATGGATCCAGACACATGTATACTCTTAATTTGAGTATGCCCGTTTCTCATTATTGTAACACAAAGTTTTAAGAATTCGTGAATCCTATGTAAACGGTTCAGACTCTAAAAGAGTTCTAAAGGTTGGGCGTATTCACTTTTTATGATTGTAATCAGTTTCTGACACTGATTCCTGTATATTGATCAGTTTTTGCTATTGACCCCTGTCTTTAAATAAGTTTGTGTTACTGATTCCTGTTTCTATTTTCAGCTTTCTGATTGATTGATTGATTGTTATCTCGGACCTATAGTACGAGAATAACATTTATATAAATATCTAGATCAACGATCTAGCTTCAGACCCCGTAGTCTGTTTTGTATAGTTGTAACCTTGACAAATCATTTGTTTGTACAAAACATGTGGACCTTTAGTCCCTTTGTTTATTTATTAATTATATATCAGGTTTTCTTCTTCAGGAAGAAACATTTATACCAGGTTTCTTCTTCAAGAAGAAACATTACTTTAACTATAACCTGTGTGAATGAATAGTATCTTTCTTAATCATTTAAGAAATACTATTTAACTATAACCTTTGCATGTAACTGATTACGTTTCTTAATCGTGAAGAAACAATAATTTAATTATAACCATTGCTTATGAAAAGTTATATTATGCTTATCAGTAATCAAGGTTCGGGCTATACCCCCGACTATGGTCTAAGCTATTATAATAATAATAAAATAATAACTTAATCAGAACCTCTACCTCGTACGGGTATTTGGAGTTATTTGCCTATGACTGTTTGAGCGACACTTTTACTTTATAACACGTACGACTTCTTAAACCGTCAGAGCTTCGGAGCTTGGCACGTTCCACGAGGTCGGCATGCAAATCGAGGCTGACTATGTGTGAAAGTGGGTGTTTGAGGTGTGAGATGGGAATGTCGTGACCCCTCCCTTTTATCGCCGAAATTGGGATCCATCGCGTAGCGCGATGGTCCCTTCTCTTAGGGCATCGCGTAGCGCGACGCCGCAATTGTTGAGATACTGCCACGTATTGACACGTGGTTGGACATGTGGCACCGGTTGCTTAATGGGGTCATCGCGTAGCGCGATGCCTTTTATCCCTTGGTCATCGCGCAGCGCGGCGCCCCCTTTTTTCTGATTTCTGGGGAAGAGCATCGCGTAGTGCGATGATGCTGTTCCTGGGCTCATCGCGTAGCGCAATGGGTCCTGGAATCAGATTTTTCACTTTTGGTACTTTGTCTTTGGTAACTTGCCACTTCTTGGTCATACTTCCATTTTCCAAAAATACTAAAGCGACCCTTATGTGGCTCGCAGCGATGTGAGCGTGCGAAGTGCCAAGTAAGCCATCAAAACGCTACATTACACCCCTCGCCCGAGTCCGTGCGCGTGCGCGTCAGATGCTTTGCACCCTCCGCTAGGACTATGGAGAGTGGTTAGCCACATTAAAACATTTCTATGGAATCTTGCTTCCTTATAAAGAGCTTCCATTTATTTGTTTGTTTCCATGTGGGATGATGTGGTCTATATTATACATAAAAATAATAAGTATTTCCTACACTTTTGGTAACTTCAAGGTTGTTTTTATAAAATAATACTCCTAATTGGATCATATATGGGTTTTAAAGGTTCCTTGATTAAATGTGCTAAAATGAAGTACTTTTACAATGCTTGTGATTGGCGAGCAAAAACGTCTAATTGATCATCTATGATGGAAACGAGTTACAAGACAAAGTGTGTAAAAAACAAAGCAATTTGATATTAGTTACCAAATTATTTATTTTGTTCAGCAGATGAAAGGGACACCAAATTTAATATGCAAGCCAAGTTATTATGTCTTGATATAACATATGAGAAATTGGATATAGAAATTTAAAATACAAGTTAAATCCGTATGGAAAAAAATATATTTAGTAGGAATAAAAAGAAGCAAAATACTAACGTGGTTTTTTTTTTGTGTGGATGTGAAGTAGGTAACATGGGCTCTCAAACTTGGTGTGAAATAAAAGGAAACTTTATTGCATCGGAAAATCAAAGAAAGGCCCATTAGCGAAGTTGAAAAGCCCACAAGGAGTTAGGTCATAACAGACAATATATTGACTTGGGCATCAATTTTTGAGACATATACTACAATTATTTTCTTTGAGGGCTGCTGGAATAAAGGGCATAACAGAAGGATTTGGAGTTTTCTGTTCGGTGTGTCGACGAAGAGAAAGAAGAAAGTGTCCGGGTTCAACACCTACTCATCCAAACATCATTACTATTTGGTTTGAATTTATTGTTTGAACCTTATTTATTTCTTTTGGTCTTGAGGTTGTTGGCTAAAACCTTAGACTGCCTAGGCTTTATGATGAACTTGTGTTGACGTTCGATTTTAGTTTGGATTTTGTTTTTGTTATGGTTTATGATTAAGTAAGAGGTTTCTTGTTATTTATTCGATGCATATGTGTGCTTAGGATTGTTTGACGAGTTTATTGTTTCACAGTTTCCTTGGTGATTGTCTGTCATATGATAGGATTCTATTAGGTCATCTACTGTGTGTTTTTGACTAGTTTATTGTTGATTTGCAATAAAGCCATAGGAACAATATTAATAAATCAAATAGACTTAATTGTGCTGCTAATCTAAATATTGTAAGGTGATAGATTATACGATAAGTCTTGGTTGTTTAAGATTGCTAGATTTAGTTCTTCATAAGGAGTTCGTCTAGGTTTGATTTTTCAGCCCTGTTTATCTAGTCGAGTGAATACTTTAAACTACCTTTGATTTCCGTGTTGTAAGGTAGGATTTCTTATAGAGGTACTTGTCATAAAAATAATTAGCGACCGTAAGCGAGTCTAATTAAAATGATGTTTTTAAGAACTTAATAGAGATAAATAGGTGTCTTCTTGAGAAGGGTCAGGGGTCCTGTTCGGGTTTTCGTTAAGTGAATAATTTAAGATCCCAGTTCCATTAACTTAGCATTTTCCAACTATTTGATAATTGATACATTAGGGATTCTAGCCTAGGTGATTATTTGTCATCATCTGAATTAAGTCGAAGTTCTAAGTTTAGTCATCTTTAGTTTTATTAATTAGTTTAAAATTAGTTTATTAGTAAAACCCCTCAAAATAATAATAAATAAATAGTCGTGTTTGTAGTCATGTCTAATTTAGCTAGTTAACGTAATTAAAAGAGTCTCGTGGGTTCGATATCCGGACTTACTTAGCTGTACTAGAGTCGACCGGTTCACTTGCCGGTTAGTAGTTTTATTAAGTTAAGAGTCTAATTTATTACTTAGTGTCTAGATTAGCGTGTTTTTATTAGACTACTTTTAGCACATCATGGGATGAAAATTCCGTTCCTTATTTATACCCATGGGGAATGCTTCTCTTTTTCTTCCATCTTTCCATATGGGATGGAATTTTATTATTTCCGTAACATAAGAATACTTAATATATCTCATTTCATTTTCCATGACTTATCTTGAGGATATTTTTAATCCCCCAACTTTCAAAGTTGACAACTTTAGTCCAAAATAAATATGGGATTTTCCTAGATGTTACAGCATCCAAGTCTAATATTCTAGATAGACTTGTTATGACCTTGTCTACTCCACTTGGTCACATGTTTGCAATCTTTAATTGGATTACCAACATCCTTATTGCCAAACATTCCACATTCCTATCAAATTGCAAGTTAGCCCCACATTTAAGTCTTGTTGGATAAACTTATCCAATCACTAAGAGGGGTTAATGAAAGGTTCTCCCTTTCATGCGAGGATTGAGAAAGCATTCTCAAAGACCATTTTAACATACCATAATGGGTTGTTTCTTAAATGGCTCATCCCCTACATTGCTTGTACTTTGATCCAGTTTAGGCAAATATGCCTTAGTGTGAGCTTCTGTTGGTACATGATGTCAGTAGTTCAGTGTCTAGTGTCTGTAATCGAGTTAGTAATGTTTTGTATTTGTATTAAGCGAAGTTAGCTAACAAGTTCGCTGATATAGGCGAACTTGTTAGATAAGCGAAGTTAGTGACAACTTCGCCTGAACATGCCAGGCGAAGTTGTCGTGGTTATATAGCATTAGGTTACGGCTGTGTTGAACAAGTATTGATAGAGTTATCATTGTATCGAGTTTACGAGTCCAGTGTTTGTGATTGATATCACGTGTTTACGGTTGCAATATAACGAGTCTTTGCTTATTGTAACGTGTGTTCGATTGTGCTAACGTATATCGTCTTCTACGCTCGTAACGTATTATGTAGGGATTCCGCACCTACGTAGAACGAGATATTCCGTGTAAATCCGGCTGGGAACCTACAATTGGTATCAGAGCTTTTGCTCGTGATTGTGTGGTTCGGGATTATCACGCGGGTGTAGAAATCATTCCGTTTGACTATTCGCGGGACGAGTTTACCGAGTTTTTGTGTCCTACTCACCTCCCACCATCATAAACAACCCATTACACCTTCACATACCTCGCAAAACCCAGAAATCAAACCTGCAAAATCATCGTGTTCATCAGGCGAAGTTGCCGTCACTATTAGTAGGGTTTAGGCGAAGATATAAGGTTAAGCGAAGTTATCCACAACTTCGCCTACCTCTCAAGTTCGCTTATCTCAAGCGAAGTTATCCACAACTTCGCCTACTTCACAAGTTCGCTTATCACAAGCGAAGTTATCGACAACTTCGCCGAATCAGGCGAATTTAACAAGGGGAGCGAAGTTCAGAATCAGCGAAGTTCAGACTTAAGCGAAGTTATCCACAACTTCGCCTACAGTACTGTTAAAAATAAAATTTTTATTTTTCGGGTTTCTTTGTGTTTCGTGAAAGATGACTTCAATAAATATTACGGAACTGGTGAAGATGGAAGTGGAAGCGGGTTCAGCTACAAAGGCACCGAAGATGCTTAAGGGAACCGATTTTGTAGCATGGAAGGATCGGTTTGAACAATATGTCAAGTACCAAGATGCTAAAATGTGGGTGTGCATACAAGATGGTTACATTCCACCAACTGCTGGGTATGAGGGTCGTGATCAGATTAAGAAATACAACAAGATGGAAGAAGAAGAAAAGAAAATGTATGAGGCTGAAAGCAAAGCTCATGCAGCGATAACAATGGCTCTTCCACAAGAGATTCTTCACACCTTCAGGAAGTACAAAACTGCTAGAGAGCTATGGGAAGCACTTGAAAACCGCTTTGAGGGTAATGTGGGGATTCGCGCATCAAAGATTAAACTTCTCAAAACCCAATTCTCGGTGTTCAAGTATCTGAAGAATGAATCACTTGATGATATCATCACGAGATATTATCATCTGATGACCGAACTAAGCAATTATTCCATTGCTTACAAAGAAGAGGAGATCGTTGAAAAGCTTCTTGATGCTCTCCCACCAAAATGGGAGATGTACACTGTGTTGATGAGGGAAGACAAAGAGTTTGCCGACTATGACTTGGAAACAGCAGTCAACAAACTACGAACGTTTGAACTTAACATGGTTCGAAAAGAGACACCAACTGATCAGGTTTAGGATCCAGGAATGTATGGTGCAAAAGTTAACTCAAGTTCAAGTTCGAAGTCTGAATCGTCTGCTTACTACTCAAAAGGAGACTCGGGCGCTAACTCAACACATGAAGGTCATGTATCTCTCAACATGAATGGTGATGTGTGTTTTGTAGCTGGTGGATCAAATGCTTCTAAACCTCAAGCAACCAAGAGTAGTTTTTCCCCAAGTGTTTTGAACAACAACTACTCTAAGATGCCCATGAGTGTTAAATCTGCTGAACAGCAGTTTGCTCTCTATGCATCTTTCATTGCTTCGTATGAAGGTAAGATTGTTGATCCTGCAACGTTAGACGAAGACTATGATCAGATCGACGCTGATGATCTGGAAGAGATGGATCTGCAGTGGCAGATGGCAATGATTGTGAGAAGGGTTAAACGATTTATGAAGAAGACTGGTAGGAAGTTTGTGGGTGAAAGACCAGGGTTTGATAAGTCGAAGGTTAGGTGTTACAACTGTCAACAGAATGGCCACTTTGCGAAGGAGTGCACAAATGAACGTGTAGAACGTAGTCAGAACAGGTCTACACAGCAGAGTGGGAGTGGTAATGAGAATAGAGCCATGATATCCAGACAAAATGGGGAGTACAACTGGAATCTGCATGTTGAGGAAGTGTTTGAACAGGCTAATTTGGCGAACATCGAAACTGCAGAAAGTGAGAAGGTGACTGGAGAAAATCAAGCTTTCATGGCCGATGTGACAGATCAGCTCTCCGAGGTAAGTACTAAACTCCCTTGTACTAAATGTGAAAATCTGTCTGAACAATTGACAACTATAACTGATCAGTTTGTTAGTTTGGATGCTCAATTTAAAACACTAAAAGAAGATCATCATTTCACTAAAGCTAGAGAAAACAGTTATAAAGTAAAAATAAAAGCTAGTGAGAAAGATATTAGGAGTCTTAAAGCAAATCTAGCTGAAAAAATTCAAGTAATTGATCTTAGCTATGAAGTGTTAGAAGAGAAAACCAAACTAATAGCTGAAAGGGATAAACAGATAGCTGATCACCAGGTGAAAGTGGTGGAACTAAACAGGAAACTTGAGCAATTTAGAAATTCCTCCGCTATACTTGATCACCTCGTTAGTGATCAAGGTTCCCCAGTTAAAAGGGGAGGAATTGGATATCATGAAGTTCCATCACCGTACAATCATAATTACACTTATGATCCTAGTAATCAGAAATCTGTTGATGTTGATTTTGGTCAGACAGTTCCGGTTAAGGTTACTATTAAAGAACCAGAAGTTAGTAAAGGCGAAACAAGTAAGCCTGTTTCGAGTGTTAAGATTTCTGCTCCTAGTCCTGTCTCATCAAATTCGGACAAGTCATCCGAGTCTAGTGAGACAAATCAAGAGGCAGTGTTACCAAAATGTGGAGAGAAAAATAAAACAACTGAAAAGAAATCTCCACTAAACCCGTATGTCCCACCATATGTGAGACAAGCGGGCAGTAATGCAGCCTCAACATCTAAAACAACTATTGAAAAGAAAGTTGAACACAGGAGTTGTTTCAGATGTAATCAATTAGGACACCTAATTGCTGATTGCCCTCTGAAGCAGAGATTCAGAGGTGTGAGGCCTTCGAAAACTGAGAACAGAACTAACCGTAACCACTATAATGGTAAAAATGAAAACTCATCAAAGTTCAGAAATTGGACTAATCCTGGTTTTCAAAGAAATCGATCTCAGTTTTTCACTGCTAACAACCAAACCATAAGTAATAATTCATTTAATTCACGAAGGTTTGGATGGCCTCATAGTCAATCTACAAGAAGGTATCCTTTTAGGACTTACAGAAATTGTTCTGATACTAACTTTGGACAGCCAAGGTACGGGATGTATCGACCCAAGACCAATAGGTCTTGGGTCCCCAGATTTTAATCATCTGCTTTAATCGTGCAGGAACAGTTGAACAGGGCTGCAAACAATCTATGGGTTGTGGATAGCGGCTGTTCCCGGCACATGACGGGTAACAAGAATTTGTTACACGAATGGAAACCTGTTCAAGGAGGAAGAGTGAGTTTTGCTGGAGAGAGCGGTGGAAGGATTACAGGAATAGGGACGGTGACTAACGGAAAAATGACGTTAGAGAAAGTGAATTTCGTTAAAGAACTGAAGCATAATCTGCTGAGTGTATCGCAGATATGTGACAAAGATTACACCGTGCACTTTACCAAGAATGAAGCGATCGTGCTGTATCCTGGTTTCAAGATACCAGAGGATTGGATAGTTATGAAGGCTCCAAGAGAAAAGAATACGTATATTATGGACATGAGGTCGACTGAGATGGCCACAGAAGAATCGTGTCTTCTGTCAAAAGCAACTGAATCGGAGTCCGAGTTATGGCATAGAAGAATGGGGCATATTCATCTTCGGAAAATGAACTACATTGTCAAGAATGGGCTGGTGCTGGGTGTTCACTTGAAGAACTTCAACTTTGAAGACCAATGCCTATCATGCAAGAAGGGAAAGCAACACAAGAAATCCCATCACACCAAGAAGGTTAATTCAATAGTCAGTACCCTAGACCTACTTCACATGGATCTCTTCGGTCCCGTGAATGTAAAAAGTCTAGGTGGAACATCATACTGCTTGGTGATAACTGATGATTTCTCTAGATATTCTTGGGTATATTTCCTGAAGTCAAAGGATGAAACGGTTCAGATGGTAAAAAATTTGATTACCAAGGTTGAGAATATCATGGGGAAAAGGGTCAAATACATCAGGAGTGACAATGGGACAGAGTTCAAAAATTATGAGATGGAGATCTTCTGCTTACAGAAAGGGATAGAACACCAGTACAGCGCTCCGTATACTCCGCAACAAAATGGAGTGGCTGAGAGGAAGAACAGAACGTTAATTGAAGGAGCCAGAACCATGCTGGCTGATTCGAAACTTCCTGTGGTGTTCTGGGCTGAAGCTGTTGTAACAGCCTGTTATATCCTTAATAGAGTTTTAACTGTTAAAAGACTTAATAAAACATGTTATGAACTTATGCATGGGAGAAAGCCCAACTTGAGTGGTCTCGAACCATTCGGGTCCCCGTGTTCGATATTAAAGACAAATTCTAAATTTGGTGAAATAGCCGACGAAGGTATTTTAGTCGGATACGTTGTTGGGACTCCCAACAGACGAGTCTTTAATACATCGACCAACAAGGTTGAGGTGGTGTGTAACACTGATATCACAAGTTACAAATCACCAAAACCAAGCACGGGACCCGCTGGGGTTTTCGACTATGATAGGCTTTTTAAATCTTTTAACATGCCTTATTTGGATTGTGCAGAAGTTGATGAGAGAATTGCTACGAAGATGATTTACGATGAGGAAGACACTTTGGTGCAACGACCGCAGTATGATGAATGTCAGCCTTCCTCGTCAAATGCTGTCGATACCCCTGCTGCCTCTACAGAAGAGGAATTCTTCAATCCGTTTCACTCTCAACAACAATCACCCATTGATGAGCTATCTTCGAACCTGGAAGACAATCTGCAAGTCAGTGTGGTTCCGACTACGAGAATTCACAAAAATCACCCTTTGGAGAACGTGATAGGTGATCTGTCCGACGGTGTACAAACAAGACAAAGCTTGAATGAGCACACCTGTGTTTACACAAGCATTACAGAATCAGGCATCATTAACGAATGCTTGTACACCTGCTTCATCAGCCAGATTGAACCAAAGAACTATAAATGGCTCTTAAGGACAGCTCGTGGGTCGAAGCCATGCAAGAAGAGTTAGCCCAGTTCAAGAAGATGGAGGTATGGAATTTGGTTGCAAAACCGAAGAATGTGCATGCGATTGGCACCAAATGGGTTTTCAAATGCAAGAGAGATGAGAAAGGGATTATTATCAGGAACAAGGCGAGGCTGGTGGTAAAAGGTTTTAATCAGCAAGAGGGGATCGATTACAATGAGGTGTTTGCTCCTGTGGCGAGATTGGAAGCCATTCGATTGTTTTTGGCATTTGCTGCACACAAGGAGATGAAGGTATTTCAGCTAGACGTGAAGAGTGCGTTCCTTAACGGTAAAGTCGATGAGGTTGTGTACGTTGAGCAACCTCCGGGTTTTCCTGACCCAGACTTTCCCGATCACGTGTACAAGCTAAGTAAAGCGCTGTATGGACTACATCAGGCCCCTCGTGCCTGGTATTCAACACTATCCGATTACTTGCTTGAGAATGAGTTTGAAAGGGGAAATATTGATAGCACATTGTTCTTTAAGAGAAAAGGGAGCGACTTTCTTCTGGTGCGAGTCTACGTGGACGACATCATCTTTGCTGCATCAAAAGTCGCCATGTGTCAGGAGTTTGAGGCCGTCATGAAAAAGAGATTTGAAATGAGTGCTATGGGTGAACTAACTTTCTTTTTAGGACTGCAAGTTGATCAGAATAAAGATGGGATGTTCATTCATCAGACTAAGTATGTTCATGATGTTCTCAAACGCTTCAAGATGGAGGACAGCACTCCATTTGATACTCCAGTCTGTGTCAACCATAAATTGGGTGCTGATTCAGACAACGATGCAGACGTGGACCCAACCCAATATCGGGCAATAATAGGTTCTTTAATGTACTTAACTGCTTCTAGACCTGATATTATGTTTGCAGTTTGTCTTTGTGCACGCTTTCAGGCAAACCTAAAGGAATCTCACTTGAAGGGTGCGAAGAGGATATTGCGCTATCTCAAAGGCAAACCTAAGCTGGGGTTGTGGTACACGAAAGGAGGAGACCTGGAGTTGGTCGCCTACACGGATTCTGATTATGGAGGATGCAATCAGAGTCGGAAGTCAACAACAGGTGGTTGTCAGTTTCTTGGAGGCAGATTAGTGTCATGGCAGTGCAAGAAGCAGACCTCAGTCGCCATTTCAACCTGTGAAGCAGAATACATGGCAGCATCAAACTGCTGCTCCCAGGTTCTTTGGATTCAACAACAGTTGCGCGATTATGGTCTGAATTTCACTCATACTCCTATTTGCATTGATAACACTACTGCTATCTCAGTAACTAACAATCCCGTAAAGCATAGCAAAACTAAACATATTGACATCCGTCATCATTTTATACGGGATTGTGCTGAGAAGAAACTGATTGTGCTCGAAAAGGTTGATACGTTAGATAATTTCGCTGACTTGTTTACTAAAGCGTTTGACAAAAATCGTTTTCAAAACCTTGTTGAGCTGAATGGGATGATCAATCCCGAGTAACCGTGTTTTTGTCTTTATTAAAAAAAAAGAAAAAAAACGTCACTATCGCTTAGAATTATGTCGGTTGCCTCAGTTTGAAGGACATATCTTCGGACATGTTTGGTCCTCATTTCTACTTGTAGAATATGAGGATAGCCATTAACCAGATGACTGAAAGTGACCGGGGCGGTTTATGATGAGTTTTTATTCTTTCGTTGAAAATTAGTCGTTCAAACTTAGTTAGAATGACACATACTCGTATGTGGTCGGTCCAGCTGATCCATTGGATCTTCAGGATAGCCGTTTACCTGAAGACTTTGACTTGATCGGGGCGATAGAAGTTAAAATTTTTTTTGGGAGATGAAATTAATTTTCAAGTCTACTACTTCGTAAGAAGTTCCTTTACTATGTTTAACAAAAAATTGATCCAACCTTGGAAAGTGATAGATATACTGATTCTGTGTGCTTAACTAGTGAAGTTATTAGGCCTAAAAGACTTTAGAACAGTCATTGTATGTCATGGTAATCTTTTTATGGTGCGTAAAAGTAGAAGTGATACTAACTAAGTCTACTCGATTTTACGTGGAAACTCCTTAAGAGTTGTGTATGTCTCCATATATATCTTTCCGAATGATAGGCAGAAAAGCGATTACCCAGTCATACACGAGCCCGTGAGTGTTCTGATTCCCGTGAAGATAGCATGTCAAGATACTGCAGTGATCCAGATTCGGGACTTGCAGTAGTTTTTCTGAAGTTGTGTAAATACTTTAAAAAAAAATGTGTGTGTGTTATTGAGACATTCTAGAGTTCATAATAATAAGACTTCTCAATCAAGATGCAAGATAGAGAACGGGAAGAAGAGTCTGAAGATCGATGAGTGATTACTATTTAATCAGACTCTGCGGGTCGAGGTCAACTCGGGGTGACATGGGGAAAGCCAAATATGCTTTGAGAATAGATAGGAGGCATCATAATCTCTGAGTTGTTGCCCATTTAAATTTTGAGCTTAATTGAACCTAACCCGTATCACAGAAGCGATGAAAACCATTTTAAGTTATTTACCTGCTTACAACCTGTTTCTTTATGTCATAATACAGCTGAACACGGATCTGTGTGACAGTCACTTAATTAGTATGATTCCTGTTCGGATCTTTTCTAAAACGTAGTAGTCCCTGTCGAGACTGAAATTTGATCCCGTGTACTTTATCGTTAAAATATTTTTCTACTTATGTAATTGTTTGATTTTATACCTGGTTACTTGGTCTTGATCGTATCATTTAACTCTTTAAAGGATGTTTTCAAACTTAATTGCAAATTGTTCAAATTATAGGGTTTGTTTTGAAAATTTTAATACCGGCGAAGTTATCCATAACTTCGCCTGCAATAGGCAAAGTTATCCATAACTTCGCCTGTATAATTTTGACCCTATATAAAGAAATTTCAATGGTCAAACTGTTCATTATTTCAAAACCCAGCGAACTTATTTCATAAACCCTAAGCGAACTTATCGATCTCGATTCATCTGTGTTACACTTTCTCAGTTCTAACTCGATCTAAAGGTGTGTAGGGTTATAGTATTGTATAATCCATGTTATTGCCGTGAATCATCGGTCGTTTCGACCCGATTCTCAACCTCGCTTATTCGAAAACCAATACCCGATTTTCAAACTTGTTATTACGTGGTCGTAATCATATTGATCGTCTAGAACTTCATAAAAACATGTTTTACGGAGTCCTCAATCTCCAAATTCATCAACTACACGTCGATTCGAAAACCTAACTGTTACCGTTTCGAATTCGGCGAAGTTACAGTTTAGGCGAAGTTATCCGTAACTTCGCCTGAGGTTTAACTTCGCCTTATAATTAATTATGTAACAGTATTTGAGGCGATGTTGTGGTTAGGCGAAGTTAACATTAACTTCGCCTGGCCCTTTTTACTTAACTGTTATCCGGCGAAGTTCAAGTTGAGGCGAAGTTGTTCCCAACTTCGCCCCACCTCTAACTTCGCCTATA
This sequence comes from Bidens hawaiensis, assembly GCF_021521415.1. Taxonomy (NCBI): domain Eukaryota; kingdom Viridiplantae; phylum Streptophyta; class Magnoliopsida; order Asterales; family Asteraceae; genus Bidens; species Bidens hawaiensis. The sequence continues at coordinate 145,991 of NW_027505080.1, read as the reverse complement.
CAGAATAAATCACAACTTCGCTCATGGTAATAGGCGAACTTGTGATTTTCCTTGACGTTTATCTAACTTAGTCTGTTTGTTGCAGAAATGACTGTTGTAGCTGGAGCAGGAGGCGCAGGTGGTGATGATGGAGGAGACAACCAAAGACAGTTTTTCCCGGGTCATAACATGTACATAACATTAGACCCGGACGCGAGTGGTGTTGATGATTTCCGCGAGATCATCATGTTCTTACTCCGCTCGCGTATATTCCACGCGATTACCACAACTCTGCCGATATCCTTGCCAAACATCGAGGATTTTTGGCAGACCGTGGAATATGACTGTCGAGTCGAGCCCCCGGTGATGCGTGCAACGGTTAACAATCAGATTGTTCAGTTCTCATCTGAACAGATCCGGGCGGCTTTACGGTTTGGAGATGAGACGAGGGATGACCCGACAGATTTTGTGGCTCCTTTCCGAGATGGAGCGTTTCTGAGGATGGGATACTCTGGTCCCTTGGGAGATACTCAGAGAAGGAAGGGGTTCTTGCTTGACCAGTGGCGCTTTCTCATGCATGTCATGATTGTGTGCATGTCAGGGAGAAAGGCGGGCACTGATGGGATGGGTGCGACCATGCAGTCGGCAATGACTGCTCTGACTTATAATAAGCGTTACAGCTTTAGTCAGATGGTCTTCTATGAGATAGATCGACAAAGAAGAGCGGTGGCGCGTGAGAGATTTCTCATGTATCCAAGATTTCTCCAAATGATCTTGAATCATGTTGCTCCCACGCTACCTCAGCGCCGCCCAATCAGATATGTAGAAAGTGTGAGTAAAAGAATCTTTGCCCAATGCAGATCTTCCAGTGCGAGGAGTAAACCTGAGCTCCGTCCTCGACATACTCCACTATTTGGGTACTTGATCAACCCGGAGTATGTGCCTGCTCGTGGGGACGAGTTTCGGGACCCGGCACCACAACAGGCTGGAGCACCTCAAGCTATACCTGCTGCTCCTGTTGTGTCACCGGAGGAGAACGTAGACCTTGATGCCGCGTTTGGCAGTCAAGGCTTCTTTGACATGGAGAGGGTTGACCCTGAGGAAGATGTACAAGTCTCGATTACACAAGTCTCGAGTGTGAACGTGACTAGGGCAGCTACAACGGTAGCTGACTCTGATTCTGATAATGATGTGAATGTAGCGAGACGATTTTTGGTAAATCAAGAACGTATTCATGGGAAAAGAAAAAGAACTGATGATGACAGCGAGTCAGATTATGAGGAAGAAGTTCAACAGTTGATTCGTAGATCAAGAAGGGAACGGGCAGGTGCAGGATCGGGAGCTGGTGAGAGCTCGAGGGTGGTACGTTTCACCCCACCCGCACTGTCCGGTATGACAATGGTCCCTTCATCATTACAAGTTACGAGGCCAAGCGCTACGGATGTTCCCGTGGTGGCTACCTCATCAGCATTCGGCCTCCCACCCACTACATTCCAACTTTCGGCTCCTGAAATTGTATCGTTGCCACCTCCAACTCTTACTCCAACGGAGGTCGTGGCATGATTTATTGAGTCGACGGTTGTAGCAACTGCATGATTACCAGTTACGTTGCCACCTGCGGTTACGTTTAAGCCTACTTCTGAGGTCCCGGTTACATTAGAAATCCCTCCTCAGTACACTCAAGATATATCTCATCTGAGGTTTGATTTCGATGCAACCTTATCAGACTCTGAAAGAATAGCAGCACTTGAACGGGTCGTGGCAGAACAATCAAGGGTGAATCTTATCCAGACCCATGCTATTCAACGCCTAGTTGCAGAGAATCAGATACAGTCGTCCCTGCTGGTCGAACATGGCAAAATCATTGATGCTTTGAAGGAGTTCTTGGCATCTCAGGGGGAGACGAGCTGTAAAGGCGATGAGCTGAGGACTAAGAAGAGAAATGATAGAGACGATGATCCCAATGCATCGAAAGGTGCAGGTGGAGAGTTGCCAAGACCTGAACAAGCTCTTGGGACTTCCGCAACTCAGGGGGAGTCAACAAGTGCAGCTGGTGGTGATGATGTGGTGGTAGTGGACGTTGAGGAGATGGATGATGAGTTGATAGGTGATGATGATGTGTTACCAGTTGAAGAGATAGAGAAGATTGGTGCAGAGATAGTTATTGATTATGAGATAGAAGAGGGAGAGATAGTATAAGAGAATGTGGAGCATGAAATTCCGGATGTTGAAAAGGCAGATATGAGTAAAGAGATTGGAAATGATGAGACAGAATGGGAAGAGCAGCCTAGATGGAAAGAAGGCTACGCTCAGTGGTTCGTAAAAACGAAGAAACCGGCGATCCCTACTATGTTTAAGAAGAGTTACAACATTAGAGGCTATGCTGAAGCGAAAAAGGGGATTATTTGCTGGATATATGATGAGCAGTTGAGGCTCTTTGTTATTAAGAGATATGATGGTGTTCAGTACTTCAAGAAGATGTTGAGATCGTTGAATACTTTGCCTGAGTGTGAAGTGAAAGACTTAGCCAGATTGGGGTTAATAAACAGAAGTGATGATAATATGGCTAGAGTCATTGGGAAGATTGTTTGGAAGGAAAGTATAAAAGAGAAGAAGTTCGAGCTGTTGAAACCACAAAAGGGAAAACTTATCGAAGACAAAGATAGAGGATTGAGAGCAGATGGCAAGCCTTGGATGATTATGAAGTATAAGCCGATCCGGTGTCTAAAAGAGGTGCCGATGAAACAAATGCCCAAGGATGTGCTGAAAGATCTGAAGTGGTGGTATGTAGATTGTGAGACAGCTGAAGCAGTTATGGAGGACGAAGATGAACAAGAGCTGCTGAGAGTATATGATCCGATGCATCTACTGAACTTGTCTCAAGCTGATCTGCAGATGCTGAATGAGAAGAAGATATTCTATATTCCTGCTTGGAAAGAAGAAGCGAGGAAATATCAAAGAGTTGTTTCTGTTTGTGTACGAGAAAGAGTGCATGCTTAAAGATGAAGATGTAAGATTGTTGAAGATTACGAGACACGTGTTTTGAAGATAAAGATATGAAGCTACTGCCAAGGGGGAGTCTGTTGGTACATGATGTCAGTAGTTCAGTGTCTAGTGTCTGTAATCGAGTTAGTAATGTTTTGTATTTGTATTAAGCGAAGTTAGCTAACAAGTTCGCTGATATAGGCGAACTTGTTAGATAAGCGAAGTTAGTGACAACTTCGCCTGAACATGCCAGGCGAAGTTGTCGTGGTTATATAGCATTAGGTTACGGCTGTGTTGAACAAGTATTGATAGAGTTATCATTGTATCGAGTTTACGAGTCCAGTGTTTGTGATTGATATCACGTGTTTACGGTTGCAATATAACGAGTCTTTGCTTATTGTAACGTGTGTTCGATTGTGCTAACGTATATCGTCTTCTACGCTCGTAACGTATTACGTAGGGATTCCGCACCTACGTAGAACGAGATATTCCGTGTAGATCCGGCTGGGAACCTACAGCTTCCCACATTTACTAGCGTATGAGTTCTCCTCATAATCTAGTTATCCCGTTTTGACTTAATGAAGTTATACTTATGGTTTAGCCCATATAAGAATTCCTTCTTGTGTGTACCCATATTATGAATGCTTTCTAAGTTCATTTAATCTCCACGGAGCATATAAATTAACAAGTACTAGTCTAGCATGCTTTAGACTACAATACTTTAGCATGTGAACAGAAGATGCATCATTCTGATTCTTCACAACCTCAGGAGATACTGCACTATCTCCTGCCAACATTCATATCTTGGTTTAGACAAATTAATGAGACTTTATTCATCATCCCAACACCTTAGTATTAGGAAAGTCTTTAAAGTACGTTACGCAAATATACTTAACTTCATTAGTCAAATTAAGATATATACTCTTGTTCTCCAAAAGCTTTACCGTTTACTCATAAGAACTTAAAACATGTCTTAAAACGAGTTAGTTTGGTGAACACATTCAACATAATGAATGTTACCCGTATAAGATCACTAAAGTTTGAAATATAGTCAAATATATTGACTATCAAACAAGACAATTGCATGTGCCTAAAGTGATGTATACATTTCAGTTGTTTGTTTCGTTGAAACCATGTATTGGGATACTCTCCCAAAATGAAGGATAAATCCTCCACATAGTTCAAAAAACATTGATGGTGGTAAACACAACTACAAATCCATCTTTATTGCAAGTCTCCTATAATAAATCACACACGGTTTATTAAAGTCAGTTACAATAATAACATATATTTCTTTCATATGTTATAATTTGCAAATGTGAATCTTCACAATGTTGATACTCTCGATATATCTTGTATCCATGTTAATACACTCATCACATGGTGTGTGATGTCTTATCCTTGATATTTAATCATGGTGACCACTCAAAAATTGTCTTTGTGCAAATATCTTCTTTCACTATTCGTTATACTATAAATATTTGATTAATTTCTATGTATGGGTTATCAGAAGATATTGAACCCAAACAATATTTGAAAGTAAATCAATAAACTGCTATAGTTCAACGAGTATCCATTTCTAGTAAGCTTACTAGAAAATATTATACCCTTTTGAGACGTTTGGGAACATATAAATTAACTCTCAAAATTAGGATACTTAATGTAAATAACCCAGTTCTACATTTTCCTATTGATGTCCAACGACCATCAATAAGTTTCATGCTTCTCTTAGCAAGAAGATAGTTCTTAATTTTGAATCATTTTTCATAACAGAATATATGCTTCAAACAATAAGAACTATCCACGAACACCAAATGTGCATGATTTCGTACATCTCTGAAATCGTTCCCATGATGTCTTCAAGTGATGCAATTAGGCTCCCCCACACAAGAGCTCTATGCAATCACAACATCACTCATTTGAGGTTCTCCCTCAGTGGTACTTCCACATTGAACAACTATTAACTACACGCACGTAATTACACTTGAACAATTTAATTTGTTCACAACAACATCAAGTTGTTTAAAACCGTTCTAAGGCCTTTAGTTAATAAAAAATTATTATGTAACGCGCTCGTTATAATATTTATGCAACTTCTAACCTGCTCGTTAGAATATTAACCGATTTGACAAAACCATTTTTAAGACCCTTTGGTTTATACAATAAATCGCGTCTAACACGCTCGTTAGAAAATTAAACGATTTAAACAAAACGTATTGAACCCTTTAAATCGTTTCTAACACGCTAATTAAAAATAAAATAAACGTTTATACAAACGTTTTTATAATTTTGGTTTTACAAAATCAAACCCTTCTAAAATGCTTGTTAGAATATTAACAGATTTCTTATACAAATATAATTGTTTCTAACACGCTCGTTAGAGAATATAAATGCTAAGACAAAACGATTTTCAAGGCCTTTGCTTTATAAAATAAACTGTTTCTAACACGCTCGTTAGAAAATAACATGTCTTATACAAATATAATCCTTTCCAACACGCTCGTTAGAAAATATAATATATTTAGACAAAACCATTTCTAGGCTTCGCTTTATAAAATAAACCACTTCTAACCCGCTCGTTAGAAAATTAAACGCTTAGATAAAACGTTTCTAAACTTTGGTTAATATAAATTAGCCATTTCTAATATGCTCATTAGAAAATTAACGTTTAGATATCAACGTATTAAAACTTTAGTTTATAATAAACCATTTCTAACACGCTCATTAGAAAGCAAAAGTGTATAAGCCTTTATTATTTAACAATAATGATATTTTCTAAATGTTTGTTAAAACTAAACGTACGCAAACATTTTATGGTTTAGAAAATATCTTTTCTAAGACACATATTAGAAAATACATGTTCCAAAACATTTGAAACCAATATTATTTAGCAAATAATAATTTCTAACACGCTCGTTAGAAAGATAAAAACGTTGACAAATGTTTTATTATATGGGTTTTCCAAAATTACCTTTTTCTAACATACTCGTTAAAAAAAATCAAGTGATTCAAAATGCTCAAACTGCATTTTGAAACATTTATATATTTTTATACATGACTCGACTTAACGACACATAACCAAAACCCATAAATTCGAATGTGTTTAATCAAAACATTCATTTTCGGATTCTATATTGTTCTCCAATAGTTAATCCGACTCATTTTTATGCATACATGATTTATTTGAAAAATTATAACGAAAGTTTTTCAAATAGACATATATTTTTAACTGTAACACCCCGGCTAAAGCGGAAACGCCTAAGTGTGACGTACAGATTATTCAAAACACATGTGACACAATTAAGTGACAATATTAACATTAATTGGTTTAAACATCATATACACAAGTTTGTAAACAAGAAATACAAGAAAATAAAAATACGACTAAACATTTTGTCCATTTGTTTAAATAACCTAAGTCCAGTGTCTTCTCCAAGTATCATCCTCTAATGCGTGTACCTGTAGCATATATATAAAATACGGTAAACTAACTTAATAGTTGGTGAATTCACACAAGTTTGAATAAATACATAAAAACCTTGCAATTCCATGAAATTTGTGATAATTAAACAACTTCGCTTGCAATGTCCTTTCCAGTTGGCAATAGCCAACGTACTCGGATCGGGGGTTGATGTTCGGTTTATTTGTAAATATTTTAGTTTGTTAACTTAGTCGTTTTACTAGTTTAGTTTAGGAACTTTGGTACTTCATACATGTTTATTGTGTTTCAGGTCACAGGTACTTAATGCGCTTAAATTGGACCTGCACGAGCATGGAATGGAGACCCGGGATGTCCGGCACACTTTCCGAGGCAGTCATTTGAATTTGCTGAGAAAAGAGACCCATCACATAGCGCGATGGGTGTTAAAGGTGGGGCATCGTGTGTAATCTGGCAACGTTGACTTTAGTCCATCGCGTAGCATGATGGACCAGGAGAGGAGACCATCGCACTACGCGATGGTCCCCAAAATCGTGAAAGTTAGGGTTTTGTTTTATAAAATATTTTGACGAACCTAGACAAGATAATTCACCTTCCAGGCGATTTTCAGAGCAGCAAGGAGAGCCACCATTACTTCCAATCATCTCCAAACATCATACATGTCCTACCAGATCATAACCGAAGCCCGAGAGATGCCGATGCGCGGCTAGTTCCTTCGAGTCATACCTGGGATATAGAGTATTGTATCTTTCAGTTTTTCTCATGTATTAAGAACAAATTGATTGTAACTAGCTTTGATGTTAATCTATGAGTATTGATGTCTAGTATGATTGTGCACAACGTCAGTTTAGGTTTATTTCGATCAGAAAGATTAGTGTGCCAGTTGCTATGATAATTTTCTTGTAAGATTGCTTTGACCTGTTAATTGCAAGAAAGCATACGTTTGCCCTTAGTTGAGTCACACTGGCAGGGACCGTTTGATAACCAGTGTCGTGTGTTAGCGAGCGTGGATGCTTAAGGTTTAACCGGTTAGTCAGTCTGTAATTGACACAGGATAGTTTATCTGTAAAGTTGCATGAGTTTGCTGTTAGGTTGCGTACTTGGATTCCCGGGTGCGATTTGTCTTTGTTAACTGATTGAAACTTTGATTACTTTTTCGTTTACTATAAAACCAAACTGTTTGCTAGTGTGATCAGCACTTTACTTGAACTACTTCATAATGTTAGGAATCAGTTTCACTGCACACTGACCACATACTCCTCGTGGTTCGACACGCTACTTACCCTAGCTTGCTTAGGTGATTAGGAACACTGAATTAATTATTTTTGACTAGATAGCGACAATCTAGCATCAAAATGGCACCGTTGCCGGGGAGTTAGTGCGCTTAGTGTTTTTGTGCTAATTGATTTCTTACTTTAATTTAGTTTAAATTAGCTTTTGTTTTTAATTTTAGTTTAGTTTTATTTTCCCATTTTACGCGGGGTGTGTTATTTGTGCAGGTAACAGGTTTATATACACCCGCCATTTAGGGAGACAGTCCCCACTGTTTTACGAGCCAGAGATTGAACGTTTAGCTCGGCAGAACCGAGCTCAGATCAGACAGCTAGATATGGAAGGTCAGAACCAGAACCAGAACCAAAACCAAAACCAAGACCCACCACCCGAAATTAATGCTTTCCAACCCGAACCAAACCCACCGAATAATCAAAACCCAACAAATAATGACCTACCACCACCAATAAACACCAATCAACAACCCCAAAATTCAGCCCGACACTCCAGAAATCGAAACCGAAACCATGACAGACCCGGGCCATCAGCCCAAAACAATACCCCTCGTCACCGACAGCCGATTATTCAAGATTTTGACCATGTCAGTATACATACTGAAGACGAAGAAGAGGGAGATGAGGAGGAATTTGGGCCGAGAAATGATAATGCGGGTTTGAGTGTTGAAGAGGTTGAGGAACCGGTTAGGGTGAGAGGTAACAGGTGGAGGAACAAGAATCTTGATCGAGGCGGTATAGGAAGATATTGGGAGGAACAGAGACAGCTGATTCAGGTTAATCGGGGAGGTTTTGAGGAACCGAGAGCCAGACAAAAGAATTACAGGCCTCCGGTTCAGGGTGTTAATAGTCGGTTCAGACCGGCTATTTCAGATGGTGCATCACCGATTGTCCCACAGGTGCGTGTTCAGGGACAGCCGACATTTAAATCATGTCCATCTTACATCAACATAGTTCCCTATTTTCACAGACTGGGATCAGAAGACCCATATTCACACTTGTCAGATTTTTCAACTATTTGCGGGTTTATTGGTGATGGTACTTATGAACAGGATGAAGTTCGGTTGCGGTTGTTCCAGTTTTCATTAAAAGACAAGGCAAAACACTGGTTCAACTCGCTACCGATGCATAGTATTGAGAGCTGGGCCGAGATGCAGCAGGTTTTCCTTAACGAGTATTATTCGCAATCGAAGACTAACGAAGCCCGGATGGAGATTCAACATTTTGCACAGTCACCGGGTGAGTTATTTCATGAGGCATTTATTCGTTATAAGGAGATGATCAGGAAATGCCCGCACCACCAGATTGAGTTGTGGGAGTTAGTGAAATGTTTTGTTGATGGGTTGACTTACGAGGACAGAAAGTATTTGAAATCGTCATGTAATGGGATGTTGTTGAACTAACCAGAAGAGGATGATTGGGATTTCCTTGAGTTTATGTGTGAGGATTCCAAGTCAGAAGCAGCAGCTGAACGATGACGAAAAGTTGGGACTACCAGGTCAGTTAAATCAGCCTCGAGCGAGTCAGACAGAATTGTAGAGTTGGAACGAGAACTCGCGGGTTATCGAAAGGATAAGAAGAAAGAGGTTGGTAAAGTCGGGGTGAAATTCCCGGTTTGTTCAGATTGTGGCGAGTTGGGGCATAAGGTTGAGAATTGCCCCGGGTTTGATGATGACGAGTATATGTGTGAGTTTATGTATGAGGATTCCAAGTCAGAAGCAGCAGTTGAACGAAGACAAAAAGTTGGGACTACCAGGTCAGTTAAATCAGCCTCGAGCAAGTCAGACAGAATTGCAGAGTTGGAACGAGAACTAGCGGGTTATCGAAAGGAGAAGAAGAAAGAGGTTGGTAAAGTCGGGGTGAAATTCCCGGTTTATTCAGATTGTGACAAGTTGGGGCATAAGGTTGAGAATTGCCCCGGGTTTGATGATGACGAGTATACCGACGAGGAGGAAGTCAGTTACGCATACGGGGAGTCCAAGGGCCAAGGGTTCAATTCAAACACTTATCACCCGGGCCTAAGGAATCATCCGAATTTCAAATACGGGAATGCGTCGAACCAGTCGAACCCAAACTTTCAGGGGTCCAGTCAGAATCGACAGTAGAACAGCTACCGACAGGGTGGTTCGAACAGTTAGTATAACAGTCGGGGATATAACAGATATGGTTACCGGGGTAACAGTTCGACAGGTAATCAGAATCATGACCAGCAGAAGGGTAGTTCGGGAAATTCAGACGAGTCAGTTAATTCAAAACTCGATGCGTTGTTGAAGCTTGTGACAGATAATCAGAAGGAAATGCAGAGACAGTTCAAGTTGAGGGATAAGTCGTCAGAAGCAATGTCGAAACAGATTGGTCAACTCGCAGCAGATGTGGCGAGATTTCAGAAGAACACGGGTCAGCTACCAAGCGATACCACAGTAAACCCGCAACATGCCAGTTCAAGCTCTAAGAAAGGTAATAATGTGCACATCAACGCGGTAAGTCTTTTACCTCATTTTGAAATTACATGTGTTGAAGTTGAGTCACCACCGCAGGTTGTTGAGGCGGTGGTGAATGATGTTAGTGATGAGAATGAAGGTGTTGGTCAAAATGAAATGGTTTTCCAAAATGAAGTGAAATAAAACACAGATGAATTAACTTTTTGTGAAAATTGCACTTGTGAAAAATGTCTAAACGCCAAATTGACCAACACGGGAGATGAGGAGGTGGAGGATAATACCACCTCAAGTAAACTCCAAGACCCGGGAGTGCCATTTTTATCAATTCAAATTGGAGATTTTAAAACTGATCGGGCACTTCTAGATCTTGGAGCATGTGTTAGTGTCATGCCCGGCAGTTTATATGATCAGTATGAATTTGGCCCGTTAGAGAGTGTAAACACCACCGTGGTGTTGGCGAATCAAATTCATACACACCCCCGGGGCATGGTCACTAATGTAATGGTTCAAGTGGACGATTTTAGCTACCCAGTTGACTTCCTTGTACTTGATTATGCTAAGGGTAATATTAAACAAACTGAAGTCATACTGGGCAGGCCGTTCCTTGCCACAGCACATGCGGTAATTGATTTTACTGAGGGATTTTTGGGCGTTAAGTGTGGGAACCGTGTTAAGCGGTTATTATTTTTCGAAAATGCTACTAATCCTCTTGTTGACAAGTGTGTACCATTGTGCACAAATCATACAAGAGAGGGATGTTTTGTAACTGACAGGAACGAGCTAAAAGGTAGCAGTGAGAAGAAAGGTTGGAATGAGAGGGGCGTTAAGATGAAAGATGGAGAGAAACCGACAGTAAGGAAAGGGATGAGAGAAAAGAAATCGGTAAGTTCTATGGTGACTTCATCGGTTTATGGAAGTTCTTGAAGCATTCGAGGCATTATCGAGCTGTAGACATGCAATTCAGCGCTGACCGGGAGGCAACCCGGGGTTGTAAGTGTGTTCCATTTTATTTTCTGTTTGTTAAGTCATTGTTTGACTTTTATCTCGAGTTCTGTGCAACAAATTCCAAGTGTGGGGAGGCTTTTGGTGAAGTTTGCATCATGGAGGTTCGGTAAGTTTTTGGCCAATTCCACAACGTTCCAGGTATGTATTGCAAATTCCAACTTCGGAAACGTGTTCAGGGTGATGTCGGAATGTCGAAAAGTGACCGGGTCGGAAAATGCCCGACCCCAAATCGGCAAAATCTTTCTGTTCGCTGGGGACCATCGTGCTACGCGATGGTCCTGGACAGCTCACCATCGCGCTACGCGATGGTGGCTGGGACTTCCCAGACATCTGACGTCATCGCGTAGCGCGATGACGCCAAGACCAACCCCATCGAGCTACGCGATGGGGTCCAAACCCTAATTTGAATTAATTGGGTCGCGTAGCGCGACATGTGCTCACCTGATCCATCGCGCTACGCGATGGGTCCTCGGACATCCGAAAAAAAATATTAAAAATAAATAAATAATAATAATAATAATATGATAATATTTTTATATAACAGCCTTCCCACCTTGTCTGCTGTATGTGATTTGTCTATTTGTAGATTTTTTTTTTTGGCAAAAGGGCATTGCCCTTGGTAAATAAATTAAAAGACAAAAAATGATTACATACAAGTGCATCTCCCCCCCCCCCCTCCTGGACATTTACCATGGAGGGGGTAGACCACAAAAACGAAAATGAGACATTCTAACTTGCCTGTGGGCATACAATGTGGAACATACTACTATACTAGCAAACATCTAGGCGTAAACTAATCGCCGAAGTAGCAGGACCCCAGCAAATCAATCGAGCCCAACATGAATCATAACCAGTAGCCCAATACCCAGAGTGTTACATATCGGCTAGAGAAATATTCATTGCACTGGGCCACGCCCCACACACGTAACAAGATGTACGATAAAAGCCCATTGTGAGGCGTATTCAATAGACGCAAAGCCCATCAAAAAGAAAATCCTGTGCACTTCTCTAACCCAACAGATCATATTTCATTTTCAACATTAAACAAGACCAATTAACTTCATACAATAACTCACATCAAAGCCCATAACTAAAACATGCTCAATACAAGAAATCATACTCGTCTCGAAGACAACCCATTGCTCACAAACCATATCACTGAACTGGACGAAACATAGGCCCACCCCCGCAAGGAAAATAGAAGTAGATGAGCCTCACCCATTTACTAGTTACCAATCCATCCCCATAGATGGATCCAACCCCGGTCCCATTTCTAAGGCACATAAACGGGATAGAATAATGATACCAAGCAGTTAACTAGCACGTTCCTCAACAGTACTAGATGCTAATTTGGTCCCATTCCCAAATATATTTCTCCCCATTTTTAGAGATAACAGAAATATGTTACTTACTTGGTCACTATATGTAATTTTCATCGAGCATGAGAGACCCAAAAAACATACTATTTGAAGCAAAAAATCAACCGTGGAAGAAAGCAAATTCTACCCCAAAGCCACGCCCAAGAAAGCATATGTGCATTAAAACCGGATTGGGCCAGGCCCAACCCCTTACCGTGCATGTTCCAAAGCCAAGTTCAAAGCAAAACCATCACTTGAAACACAGCCCACATTTTCCCCCCTGCTAGAGTTAGCCCACGGTTCTCCAGGCCCATATACCACAAATAATTAATGAGCGAACCTCGAGCATGCTTGAAACCCATAATCAAGTCTTCACGAGCAAGCTCAAAAAGCATAAGTTGTTCAAGCAAGGCTCAAGAAGCATAAGCATACCTCGAGCAAGGCCGACCAACCTCGAGCATGCTCGAAATCCATAATCTTGTTTTCACGAGCAAGCTTGAAAAGCATAAGCTTTTCGAGCAAGGCCGACCAATCTGTCCATAAAATAGCATGCAACCCCCTCGAGCAAGCAAGAAACCCCCAATACATACTCGAAAGCATAACCGGGGCATGCTCGAAAGTCACCACACACCATATATAAGCCATAACAATTACATATCCATACAAACAAAATCAGATCATGTGCTCGACAATAATCAACACAAGGAAGATACACCAACCTCAAAATAAGATAGTGAAAGACCAGAACATCAACCCATGAGATAAGTCAGCTTTGAAAGACACCCTTTCCACCATGTATAAACCACAACTCAATGCAGTTCCTTTATGCGTGAAAATCAGCTCATTGCTACCCAGCCCAAGATAGCACCTGAGATAAATGCCTGTATTAAATACAAGGGCGTTCCGAGCACCTTCCAGTGTAGAACTTAGAGCCCATATCATGACCTCAGGCTCCCAACAGCTCATTCCAAAGTGATCATCTCACATGTGTAGCCCATAACAAATCATAACCCAGCACAAAACGGCCAGATCCCATAATCGTCAAGCACATTCCATAGAAACCATACCAAACCTCAAAGTTGCCAGTAACATCATTATCATAACAATCCAAACAAACTAAATTATGAAAGCCTATAGCAACCAAATATGACCGAATGTCGGATCACATTGGATTTGATCAGGAAACAAGATCTTCAGCAAAGCTAACATAACTTACAGATGATTAAGCACAAATTGGCACATTACTAAAGCAACCTAAGCATATTAAAATCCTCCAGGGTAGTATACAATCACGACTTCCAACAGATAGACTTGAATACCAAATCCCAAACTCACAGAATCAAGAAACAAAAAGCAGATTTATAAGCTTGACAACCCCAAGGAGATACAACCAACCTCAATATGCGAGCGAAGATCAACCCTCGAATAGTTGTGTAATAGATGAATCTGAACTTTATACCCCTTGAAACTTGAAGAGGAAATTGAAGACAATAATTTAGCCCCATGAAGCCGAAAGGAAAAACAAAGAAACAAGCCCAGTCTGATCAATATTCCACATGAGTGTCCAGCCAAGCTACCCTTGATTCTAGGTGTCTAGCATCAGTTACAAGCAAGCTTAAAACTGAGTAACAGTTCCAAGGAACCGATTCACTCCTATGAGAACCATAGGACTGATTTGCCCTCGGCAAATCACTCAAAACCCCTAGTTCGTGTGTCTGCTAGAATCATGTTCTTAGGTTTTTGGTTGTCTAGTACATGAATATACAAGATATTCAAGTAACAAGCAAAGTAAACTTTGGTTGAGTGACATCTCCTAGCTAGGGGAGATGGACCTTACCTCAAAGATGAAGCAGGGTCAAGAACAAACAAACCCCAAGGGTTAGTCTGGCAAAAACCATAAAGAACCGGATAGGATTCTCCACCATACCTTCTTACTCCGGTTGTCTAGCTCCATATGCAGAATTCATATGGGTAACAACCAAGCCAAAGCTTGATCGATTGACACCCTACCATAAGATATGATCGATCTATCCAGAAAAGGAAAAGATCATACTCGCCACCCACCCTCCGTAGGGTTACAAGCCGGAGAGATTCAAAACACCCAAAGTCAGTTGTCTAGCACTAGAATCAACCAGTGAATCTAGGTTACAGATATGAAACAAATCATATCCGATTGACACCCTGCTACGGATTGCAAGGTCGAACAACAAGTATGTAAACACATACTAATTGATCAGACATTGATTCCCCAAAAGAGAGACGATGGCCGGCTTTGATTGCTTTGATAGGCACAGGAAGAATCGCCAAACCCTAGATAGCAGGAGTGTCCTTCCACACGCATGATTTCATCCTCCCCAAACCCTCATGACCACCAATCGCTCGATAACCACGGCACCCTTAACCCAGCCGGTTGTCTAACACCAAGATCCCGTAGAAACTTGGGTAACAATTCTGGAGAACCAGAACCGATTGACATCAAACCCAAGGGAATGATAGAGCAATCAATGAATCACCATCGATTGATCAGAGATTAATCTTGGAAGGAGATTAGGCCGGCTAGGAAGAGGTTTGGGAGAAGGAAAAAATCGCCACTCTCTAGAGAGAAACACCTTGGAAAACACACACTTAAGTCGTGCAAATGAATTTCCTTTTTTGTCTATTTGTAGATTTGTATATATGTTGTGTTTCTTTTGGAACTTTGTATATATGTTGTGTATATATGTTGTGGTGTGTTGCTTTTGGAACTTTGTATATAGATTTGTATATATGTTGTGTTGCTTTTGGAACTTTGTGGGTGTGTTCACTATAAACCCTCACGAGACCTCACTCGTCCACCCGGGCTACCAGGGGGTTTAAAGGGCTTGTTGTATACGCTAAATGCAACCGTGATTCCTACGAAAGTGAGTTAGGTCTTTTATTATTTTTAATTAATTAACAAATTTTTTTATGAAACTGTCTAATTCGGCTCGGTAATGACTTTTATAATATAATAATAATTTTAACTCTCGAAAGACCTAACTATTATACTTGTGAGTGGTTGCTTATACATGTCTCGAGATTTGTGCAGATTTGGTTAGACAGTATTGGTCAGTGGTGTAGACGTGCGTCACGAGTGTGTTAAGAGTTGTGGGCCGAGTTTTGCATTGAGTTGTCATTATTATCAAATGATTTAAGTTTCATAAACTATTTTGTTATTTTTATTTTAGTTGTTAGAAATGTAATTGTATATTTTTTTTTACTTCATCACATTTGTTCCCCGAGTTTTTAAGGGGTCAAACTGTCAGTTCAACCCCGTCCCTCAAATGATTATTAATTATTTATTATTTTAACATTGAGGACAATGTCAACCTCAAGTGTGGGGATGGGGGAAAATTGAAAATTTTTAGCCCGATAGTACCTCGAATAGTATTCAGAAACTTAAGTTATTAACTGTCACTTAGTGCTATTAATGCCAAGTTACAGGTTTTTGGTCATGGTTGGTTTTTCAGCTTCTCGATAGTTTTCCCGACAAATGTTTTTAAGATGAGAAGTTGAAAATGGAATCGTTTAGGCCGGGATAACGAGTCAAGAGGACGGGTATACATGTTTCATATCGGCATCCCGTATTTCCAGACATATTGTGAGATTAGCCCCTATACTTAATACACATATTATATAATAGATATAAAACATGTCTCGTCATTTATTGAGGGAAACCGGTATGTTTTACAGAATTAGAACTTGCTTGTGACATGTTTTTCGAGATGTTAATACCACCACCTGTATGGAGATTAGGACTTTAGAAAACCCATTCCGTACATATTTTCCTCACTAAATAAATTCCTTACCTGACATTATCCCCTAAGAACCCGTTTGAACCATATTCCTTTTTCGTTTGTTAAACTGAACATTACACACCATTTCAGCCTTGGCCTTTATTTTATTTTTACCCGTGTAGTGATGAAATCTAGTTCGTTATCGAGTTGTATATATATCGAGTTGTGCTTAGTCAGACGAGTTGTAAAGTTGTCAAGTTCTAAGGTGTAATTACCAGTCATTTCAATTATTATTGATGTCTAAAAAAAATTAAAAAATCAGCAAAAAGACAAAAAGAAGTTATCTGTTTAGCAGTGAGTACGTAAATAGCGGTTAATTGTATATTTAGTTCGTTTGTATTCGTGAGTCTGTATATTGGTTTGTTTAACTGGGTTTCATCCACCTGAGTCACTAAATATGCCTAATCCGCACCCAAACCTAAGCCTCAGCAAAACCCTCAGTCCGAGTCTTTATGCAACCGGTGGGTAATGGGTGGAGATAAGACTGACTTGCAAGCATATTAAGTTGTAACTCATATTAGGTATTTTGAGGGCAGAGACATATACTGGCACATCTTTTGTCAGTCCAGATATTAAACTGAGTGGAGTGTTGATAGTGTGAGGGGTGTGAACATGTATGCCCTAACCGGAAACAAAGTACACTTGTCTGGGCAATTCTATAGTTTTATGGTAGCATTAACTTTATTTGTGGGTTGTCAATCTAGAAAGTGTCAGTATGGGAAACTGGGTATGACCTTAAACCTTTCTAGTATTAATGGTGATAATTGGTTGACCTATGATGGCGGTTAATGTTTACTTTAGAATTTTGCTTGAGGGCAAGCAAAAGATAAGTGTGGGGATGTGATGTTCGGTTTATTTGTACATATTTTAGTTTGTTAACTAGTCATTTTACTAGTTTAGTGTAGGAACTTTGGTACTTCATACATGTTTATTGTGTTTCAGGTCACAGGTACTTAACGCGCTTTGGACCTGCACGAGCATGGAATGGAGACTCGGGATATCCGGCACACTTACCGAAGCAGTCATTTGAATTTGCTGAGAAAAGAGACCTATCGCGTAGCGCGATGGGTGTTGAAGGTGGGGCATCGCGCTGTAATCTGGCAGCATTGACTTTGGTCCATCGCGTAGCACGATGGACCAGGAGAGGAGACCATCGCGTTACGCGATGGTCCCCAAAATCGTGAAAGTTAGGGTTTTGTTTTATAAAATATTTTGACGACCCTAGACGAGATAATTCACCTTCCAGGCAATTTTCAGAGCAGCAAGGAGAGCCACCATCACTTCCAATCATCTCCAAGTATCATACATGTCCTACCAGACCATAACCGAAGCCCGAGAGATGCCGATGCGTGGCTAGTTCCTTCGAGTCATACCTGGGATATAGAGTATTGTATCTTTCAGTTTTTCTCATGTATTAAGAACAAATTGATTGTAACTAGCTTTGATGTTAATCTATGAGTATTGATGTCCAGTATGATTGTGCACAACGTTAGTTTAGGTTTATTTCGATCAGAACGATTAGTGTGCCAGTTGCTATGATAATTTCTTGTAGGATTGCTTTGACCTGTTAATTGCAAGAAAGCATATGTTTGCCCTTAGTTGAGTCACACTGGCAGAGACCGTTTGATAACCAGTGCCGTGTGTTAGCGAGCGTGGATGCTTAAGGTTTAACCGGTTAGTCAGTCTGTAGTTGACACAGGATAGTTTATCTGTAAAGTTGCATGAGTTTGCTGTTAGGTTGCGTACTTGGATTCCCGGGTGCGATTTGTCTTTGTTAACTGATTGAAACTTTGATTACTTTTTTGTTTACTATAAAACCAAACTGTTTGCTAGTGTGATCAGCACTTTACTTGAACTACTTTATAATGTTGGAATCAGTTTCACTGCACACTGACCACATACTCCTCGTGGTTCGACACCCTACTTACCCTAGCTTGCTTAGGTGATTAGGAACACTGAATTAATTGTTTTTGACTAGATAGCAACAGTCTAGCATCAGGGGTCCCTTTTCCACTCATAACAAAATGGTCCTGAGTACAAAGTGGGGCGTATGATCATACTTATTGAGCCAACCACTTGCTGAGCACATAATCAAGTAAGCACATAAACACACAAGTCCACGATATAAATTGTAGTTTCATAGCTTAGTATAAAATCAATTGCGTTGAATAGGATATATATGCTACCCCAAAATGTAAAAGCGTTTAAAAAGGGGTGTGAGAAATTCACCTTTGATTTGAAGTGAAAATTAAACAAAAAGCCGAAAAGCGTCAAATGAATCGAATAGGTTGAACCTCACGAGCTATAAGTAAAATAGAACGAGTATTTAATGATGATTTAATGTAATGAATAACGTTAATTATTGTATAAATTATTGGGAATTAATTATTATTTTATTACAATTTTTACTATTTTAGAGTCTTTGATTATTCTAATAATATTAAATGTTTTAATATTATTTTAATGTATTCTAATATATCTTAATAATTTAACGTTACTACGAAAAATACAAGGTTTGTAATGTTAGGGTTAACTTTACGTGTTCAAAGTTAATTTTTGTTGGTTTAGCAAGTGTTTAAAGTTACAAATTAATATTAACGAAAATAAATTAAAGTTTGATGGTTTAACAAGTTTGGAAGTCGGTTTTGCACGGATAATGGTGAGAAATAATTTATGTTTAATTATTAAAAAGTTTTATTTCATAAAAATGTTTCTATATAATTTATTTTGGTTTTTAATTAATTTATTTAATTATAATTAATAAGGCTTGTAAGAAAGGATAAAAAAATGTTAAAAACCTGCCTGATCCGGGTTTCGAACCCAGGTCTTTGTTTTCTCAACAAAAAGTAATAACCAACCGCTCTAATCAATATAATCAATTTAGTAATAAGAATAATTATATTTATATATAGTATTAAGTTCATCTTCTATACTAACAACCCTAGAATTCCAATTCTCTTAATCGGTTCCATGGTTGATTAAATTATGTTAGGGGATTCATTAAACTAATATAAAAGAAAAAAGGCCCTATGTTAATTACCTAGAATTGGACTTAATTGATGTTGAATGTGACTTGGCCGGAACCGAACCTTGGACGGAATATTTGGGATTACAGAGTGTGATTTAGAGATATTAGTTGTTATGAGCAAGTTTAGTTGAGGAAGATTGATTTATTTATAGTATAATTCAAGCCGTTGGTTGATTAATTGTAGTTATTGCAAATTAATACAATTTCCGGCCGTTGGTCCTTTAATTCCGATGTTATACGGTGTCAATATACGTTAATTGTCAATTGAGTCGTTAAGAGGTTAGACGTTAGCGGAGATAGAAATATTAGCCAATTAATTGTGTTAATAAACGCGTTTTAGGCCGTTATAGGGTCGCCGGAGCTCGAGCCTCGCCGGCCGGTGGTTCTCGCCGGAAAACCGGGTAAGGGTAAGGGGTGGGGACCTGCTAGGTTATTATTATTATTATTATTATTAATATTATATTATTTTGAATTGAATTTTACACTAGCAGTCCCTTAGGTTTCTATTTCTTTTAAAACTGAATTGAAACTATATTTACAACTTAGACCTTATACATTGAATTGTTTATATTAATGAATGGATAGTTTATAACTTTTGAATTTTTACGTATTATACCCGGACATTTAACGAATTGCTTGAACATAAAATATTAGAATCTCGAGGTTCTGTTAAATTATTGAAAATAAAATGAACGAACAACAAACGTCAATCATTGGAGATATCTTATAAATGATAACATAATAAATATATATATTGAAGTGAAAGTTAATAATATATACTTACGTATATTTATATATATTCCAGAAATTCAAAACGGATCGGATTTTCAGGTTTTGAAAATAACGAATGTTACGTTAACCATTACGATAATCCAAGATCCTCATATTGTTATTACTTGAAAATAATAGATTGTTCTAAGAATTCAAGATCCTCAGATTCTTAAAATAACGTTGCTCGATTACGATGATGTCATTTTTTCTGAAAAATAAACTATGCTAAGTTAGTTTTTCAGAAATATTAATAGTGGTCGCTCCCACTAAATTAAAGTTACGCAAAACTTTTTAATCCGAACACTCAAATTAACCCACCGAAGGTGTTCTAAGTCCAACTTTGAAGGGACCAAACAATGGGTTTTTCCAAGAGTTTAGCATTAAAAAATCCGAATTGTAACCGATTTTCGTTTCTACAAAGTCGCTCCTTTGATTGAAACGAAAAAAAATGTTTTTTAAAAACACAACCGCGTGAAACAAAACTAGTTTGAGTCACATGAGAATGTTTTGAATACATGAACGGTGATTTTTTTAAAATTTGTTTTAAGATTGTAGGAAACCGTTCGCGTATAAAAATAAAATACTTTTAATAAAATGATTACAATACAAGGAATCAAACCTATCTAGAAAATCAAGTAAATTACAATACGATTTACACTGGAAAAAAATCAAAATTACAATACAATTGTTATAAAATAAAGCAAGAAAGGTGTAGAGGAAGAATGATGTTGTAGTCTTTGTGGCCGAGGATCGTGTTTTACACGGTGCCCTTAAAACAAATTCCGGGTCTCTCCCCGTTTTGTTTCCCGGGGTACAACGGCCTAAGCAATATGTACTGTCGGGGAGGGCTCTAGCACCCGAATAGTACCTTAAAGAAAATGATGAAGATGATCAAGAATGTTGGAATTCTTTAGGGATAAAGTTGGTGAAAACACAAGAGAGAATGTGTTATGTGATGTTTTTTGTATGTCTACAACCAAGAAGCTCCCTTGGTATTTATACTAGTAGAAAGTTGAAACCATTCAACCATCATTAAAGGAAAAAGTGAAACACCCCAATCAACATTAACCAACGCATTTAAGTTTTGACCAAAACTTAATGACATGTTAAATGGTCTTGACTAAATCAAAGGTGTTTCAACTAATAAAAGAATTCACAATTAAAATATATTTTATTTACACAAAAAATTTTCCAACAATAGGATCCCAAGTAGGGAGGGATTTAAGTTCTTTCTCACCGTAGTTGATGATTACTCAAGAGTTGTATGGGTGCTTTTAATGAAACATAAAGATGAAGTTTTTTATCACATTAAAATTTTTGTAAACATGATTAAAACTCAGTATAATAAAACTATAAAAGTGTTTAGGAGTGATAATGGAACTGAGTTTGTTATTAGTCAAATGAATAAGTTTTGTGTTGATAATGGTATCATTCATCAAACTACATGTGTCTATACCCCTCAAAAAAATGGGATTGTTGAAAGGAAACTCGGACATTTATGGAATGTTGCTAGAGGTTTATTATCTTCAAAGTGAAGTTCCTTTAAAGTTTTGGTCTGAATGTGTATTGAGTGCTACTTATTTGATTAGCAGGACTTCATCTTTTGTGCGGAGTGGTAATTCTTCTTATGACTTAGTTTGTTATTTCAAATATGTGATAGATCATCTTAAGATGTTTGGACGTTTGTGTTTTAGTATTGTTGTAAGGCCCCGTCACCGGTAACCCTACTTTCGTGTTGGATTTACTCATAAACGCAGTTCTAAATATCAGAGTTAATTAAAAACTTTACGCGGAATATAAAACTTTCATAAAACATTACATATCAGATCTTCAGATGCCAGGCTTTAGTCTTCTGCCATGTGTCCTCCACTCAAGCCAACTGTCTCATCCTACTCACCTGCGTGCATACTAAAAGTCAGCTACGCTGAGTGAGTTCTAGTTAATCATACAATACCATACAATACCTTATTACATACATACGTACTTAACCTCATAACTTTCTTTCATACACACATAAGTACTCATACCTTCATTCTTACTTACATACTTTCTTTCTTACTTACATACTTTCTTTACATTCATAATCATACGTTTTAAAGAGCCTTTCGCCCTATAACCTCACAGATATTATAAGGGTCTGGTCCCTAACATCACAGATATTATAAGGGTCTGGTCCCTAACATCACAGATATTATGAGGGTCTGGTCCCTATCCTCACAGATATTATAAGGGTCTGGTCCCTAACATCACAGATATTATGAGGGTCTGGTCCCTATCCTCACAGATATTGTAAGGGTCTGGTCCCTAACATCACAGATATTATGAGGGTCTGGTCCCTATCCTCACAGATATTGTAAGGGTCTGGTCCCTAACATCACAGATATTATAAGGGTCTGGTCCCTTGTTTTCGAATATTAGTAGGGTTCGATTCCCTCTTCGTTACCATACAACCATACATCATACCTCGAGTATTATTAGGGCTTGGTACCCTTTTCGTAACCATACAACCATACAACCGTCATTTCCTTCTTTTATTAACTTTATTACGTTCATACACATAAACATACATATCATACTTACCATATTTATAACGTTACAACCTGACAGTACGTGCAATCTCCGAAGATCGTTCACGTACCATCAAGCAATCATTCATACATATCACATATGGCATACACTTATCACTTAGGATAAATGTATTAACAACACATCAAGTATGCACACAGCCCCGAAAACATAACAAGGAATGGGGCTAGAAACTCACCTGAACTCTGCTTCTTTCTTCTGATAGCTGTAAATCCCTTCTCTACCTGAGCTCGGCTGACTGTACAAGTTACACGTATCAATACTCGTCTGATCTAATCTGGTGGCCTAGTATTAGCTTACTTTAACTTATCGCTTTTAATTTATTTTCTAAACGAACTTCACTTCAGGCGAAGTTAAACCTTAGGCGAACTTGGCTTCAGGCGAAGTTAAACCTTGGGCGAACTTGGCTTCAGGCGAAGTTAAACCTTGGGCGAACTTGGCTTCAGGCGAAGTTAAACCTTGGGCGAACTTGGCTTCAGGCGAAGTTAAACCTTAGGCGAACTTGGCTTCAGGCGAAGTTATCCTTAGGCGAACTTGGCTTCAGGCGAAGTTATCCTTAGGCGAACTTGGCCGTAGGCGAAGTCATCCTTAGGCGAAGTTACGCTTGAAGGCGAAGTTACGCTTGAAGGCGAAGTTCATCAGGCGAACTTAATCTTGCAGGCGAAGTTATCGCGCTGCAGATCTGTTTGCCCATAAATCCTTCGTTTCTTAGCCAAATATCTCGATTTTGGTACCCACGGAATCGTATGATCGGCGCCTACAAATCCCAACCATCAAATCGGCCTAAAATCGACGTTTTAGGGGTCCGATTTGGGCAGTTTGGGTTTCGGGTCCGGTTAACCCATCCAATCCTAACCATTTTCAGTAATATTAGCTTTGTTGGATTTGTTCTTACCTTACCAACTCAGATCTATCCACAAAATCTCGGGTCTCGGCTTCGAATCTTGATCGGTTAGAATGTGTGTGTTTTGAGTGTGTGAAGAAATAGATGTAAATGAAGATATTTGGGATTTTGGGGGTATTTATATCCCTGAAATCCCATTCTTATTTAACCCATCTCAATTAATCCACGTCCACAACCCACATCCATTACCCAACACTAGCCCGACCCATACCAACTCATATTCTATTATTTATTTCCTAATAACCCGGGTAAACTTTCTCTCTAATATTAAGTAATTAATTAATATTATCTTGAAATTTCGGGATGTTACAATTGTGTTTTATAAAGTTGATAAATTTGGAAGTAATGCTGAAAAATGTGTTTTTATTGGTTATTCAATTCAAAAAAAAGGGTATAAGTTGTGGAGTTAGGAAAGAAAACAAGTTATATTTTCAAGAGGTGTTAAATTCTATGCAACGATTTTTCCTTTCAAAGATAACAATGTTTTACAAGATTTTAAAATGAATAACATTGGTATAACACATTTAATCTTTTTTGACTTATATGACATTTTTTAGCCCAAACAGTCTGAGGATGGTCTAACTCCCAATGACGAAAATCATAATGATGATACCTCTCATGGATCCGACCGGCCCGGATCAAGTTTAGGAGCAACTGATGGAAGGGCTGAATCTCAGCAACCCAGTGATGGTGGACTTGATACTGGCAGGGGTTCTGGATGCAGAAGGTGAAAATGAAAATAATTATAAGGGAATTGATGTTGGTCAAAACTAGGGATGAGCTTAGGATGGTACCGACCGGTACCGATCCCGAAAATCCCGATCCTGAAATTCGGAAATAGTTGGTACCAGTACCGGTACCGAAATCAGTTCGGTACCGGTACCGAAATCAGTTCGGTACCGGTACGGTACCTGTATCGGTTCGGTAACGGTATTTTGTGAAAAATTCAGGAAATACCGGTATCGTACCAAACCCTACATGTACCGTACCGATACCGAAAACTCAAAACCTGGTACCGACGGTACCAGTACCGGTACCAATCGGTACCCTTACCGAAAACGCTCATCCCTAGTCACAGCATTCCTGCTGTTCTTAAAAGGTCCACAAGAAATATTACTTTCCCTAGGACATTAAAGATTATGTTGTAGAAGGTAAAGTGAAATATGGATTAGAAAAAGTTGTAAATTACTCGTAATATGTCTTTACATAATATATGTTTTGTGATTGTATTGAGTAAAATTGTGAACCAAAGAACTTTTTTGAGGCTTCTACTGATCCTAATTGGGTCATTGCTATGAATTGTGAAATTGAAGCTCTTCATAGGAATGGCACATGAGATTTAGTCGAGTTACGTCCTAATAGGAAAACTATAGGATGTAAATGGATATAAAATTAAGTATAAATCTACAGGTGAAATTGAAAGATATAAGGCTTGGCTAGTGGCTAAAGGGTTTAGCCAAAACGAAGGCATAGATTTCTTTGAAACATTTTCACCGGTTGTGAAAATTGTGATTGTCGGATTTGTTTTATCCTAAGCAGTTAATGCGGAAAAATATCGGATATCGGTCGAGGACCGATATTTGTGATATCGGTTATCGCGGTGAGATATCGGTGGGATATCGGTAATTTTAATATTATGCAGAATTTATATATATATATATATATATATATAGCACTTTAACACTAACAATTCAGTAATTCTGTTAATACAGAAAAATATCGGATATCGGCCGAGTACCGATATTTGAGATATCGGTTATCGCGGTGAGATATCGGTGGGATATCGGTAATTTTAATATCATGTAGAATTTATATATATAGCACTTTAACACTAACAATTCAGTAATTCTCCTTCTATTAACAAATTAACCTTTTGCAACACTAACAATTGTAGCAAGTAGGAACTGATTAATACTCAAAACACCAACATTAAACACTAAAAGTTGAAAATTAAGACTTAAAATGCTGATATCAGGAATATCAATGATATATCGGTGGTATCTCGGTCTATATCGATCAAATATCGGTGAAATATCGGTCAATATCGGTCAATATCGCCGATATTATCGGTACCGTGACCGATATTTCACATGAGGACCGATAACCGATATACTACCGAGATTGATTGCATAGGTTTTATCTTTAGCTGTTTAGAATGATTATGCACAGACTTACATTATGGCTATTATTCTAAAGGTGAGTCTCGAGTATGTAAACTCAAAAAATCATTGTATGGGTTAAAACAAGCACCCAGGATGTGGAATGAGAAACTTGTAAATATTCTAGTTGAACTTGGTTTTGTACAAAGTATGTGTGATTATTCAATGTTTGTTAAGTCTAGCAAGTCTGTGTTTCTTGTGCTACTTGTTTACGTGGATGACATAGTTCTAACGGGAAATTCTGAATTAGAAATAATAAAAGTAAAGAATTTCTTAAAACGAAGTTTATGATTAAAGATATTGAACTTAAAAACTTTCTTGGTATTAAGTTATTAAATCTAATAGTGGAATTTGCTTGTCTCAAAGAAAATACTGCTTGGACTTGATGAGTATGGCATAACTAATTGCAAGTTGCAAACCAGTAAGTAATCCAATTGAGTAGCATTTTATTATTTCAAGCATAATTAAAAGGGTTGATGTGTTATTAAGGAATGAGGTTGGTTACCAAAGTTGGCTGGCAAATTGATTACTTGTCTCATACTACCTGATATTGATAATGTAGTACATTATTTGAGTCAATACATGCATAGTCTCTATAACTCACACTTGAAGATTGATTTAAGATTACTCAGGTACCTTAAAGGGGCACCTGGGAAAGGAATCTTATTTAGCAAAGATCAAAAGTTTGAGTTGAAGGTGTTTGCAGACTCTGATTGGGCCAATTGTTTGGACTGTCACTGGTTTTTGTGTGTTTTTTGGAAACTCTTTAATTTCTTGGAAAAGTAAGATGCAAGCAACATTATCAAGATCTTCTGCTGAGGCAGAATATCGAGCTATGTGTGCTGCAACCTGTGAGGCTATGTGGATTATGAATTTGTTAAGTGAACATCAAGTAAAAATAAGTTTACCGACAAATTTGTTTTGTGATAGCATTGTTGCAATTTCTATTGCAGCTAATCCTGTCTTTCATGACAGAACTAAACATTTTGAGTTGGATTTGTTTTCCTAAGGGAAAAAATTGCGAAAGGCTATATTAAAA
This sequence comes from Bidens hawaiensis, assembly GCF_021521415.1. Taxonomy (NCBI): domain Eukaryota; kingdom Viridiplantae; phylum Streptophyta; class Magnoliopsida; order Asterales; family Asteraceae; genus Bidens; species Bidens hawaiensis. The sequence continues at coordinate 119,196 of NW_027505080.1, read as the reverse complement.
CAGTGAACATACAGTCTAAGAGTCAAGTGGCTGATGTGTTCACAAAGGGGTTGTTAATAACACAACATGTTGAGATGTGCAAGCTGCTTTATATGTTTGATGCTTGTGGATATTGAAGGGGGGGGGGGTGAAATATGACATTGGTAAATTCTATATTGTTTCAATTCAATATTTTGCATTTTTTTATGATGTTTATAATTCTGATTATTTATTTCGTTGTTTATATGAGTTGGTATTTTAAATGCTTGGGCTGACTTCTGTGTTAATGGGCTGGAGCTTTTGGACTGCTGAATGGCTGGATCACAGGAGCTTGCGGCCAGAAGATTTTAGGCCCATCAATTCTGTTTCCGGGTTTTTTTCTCATAGGCCTGGAGACTCGTTGAGCAGGTATATTAATAAGTGTGTGAGGTTCATAACTGTAACACACACATTACTTGTAACATTTGTTACTTTGCAAATCCGAAAAACCCAACCCATTTCGAATTTTCGGTTTTGCTTATAATTATATATGTATGTATGTATGTATAATAATATAATGTTATATCATAAGTTTCGTTACGTGTATTTCATTTGTCATTTTTAATTGTATTGGATCTGTATTCGCATTCGTTAAATCAACCCACTTGTCGTTTCATTTTATTCGCGTTTAACATTCATCGTCTATTATTAATATAATATTCTCGATTATTCACGGTTAGCGTTTATTCGTTTTGTTCAATTATCAAAACCTCAGGATGTAAAGTTCTTATTTAAACGATTTACAAACTATACGAGTGAAATATAGAAATTATCCAATAACCTAACTTCCTTGTTTTATTCTATCATATCTCAAGTTGAAGGGCCTTTTGTGTAAAATTGAGTTTAAATTAACATATTTTAAAAGTATCCCCAACCCCATCCGTACTCTTCCCCGTATTTCCAGCAATGACGCTGCCGGCGAGCCCGCAATATCGGCAAGGCCTACAACACACCAAAACGTATATGATAATTCAATTAAAGGCACACAAACCATTTTGTCACTAACGGCGATCTTTAAACAACGTTCATAACGCGCAACTAACATCAAATAATGGGTAATCTAACCGTAAACGGTCGGTGACGGTGGAAGATTTCCAGCGACATTAAACTCAACCTATAACGCATTTTTAACATCCAATAATGATCGTAATTTATTTCTCCGTTAATGTAAAACATTAACCAACCTTAATAACCTGTTACAACAACCTGTAAATGCCGAATTATAGACCACAACGACCGGATTTCTAATAAAACGCATTAACGGCTAAATTAACGTGCAACGGCTCAATTGAGGTTATAAATAAAACATATAACATCGACTAAACTTGCTCATAACACCCAATTATACTAAAAGACTCTTTACATATCGTAATTTTTCCGACCATAGCCGTTTTCCGATCAAGTCTCCATTCACCCTCAAACAACATCATTTCCAGGTAAGTGATTTATGAATTTTCATTGCTTTTAAGCATCTAACTAAAGCCCTAACAATGATTTAACAAACATAGAACGGTTTGATCGAATTCAGATTCTAGGGTTAAAGAGAAAAAGATGATGAACTTGGATGTTTTAATTAAATCTAAACTATTTTGATGTTTAAATAATTTCTCAAGCTAGTCTAGATGGTTTGTGTGTCTGAGGGTGTGTTGGCAGACCTGGGTTCAAACCGGGTCTGCTCCATCTTTTTGTTGGTTTATTTGTTAGCATACTTTCATTATTATTATTATTATTTTAAACCAAGTTAATTATCATAAATTCTTATAAAATAAATAAAATTATTCTAAATTAACAAAAACTAATTATAAATTATATTCTATCAACTTCACCTAAAAACTATCTTTTTCATATTCTATGAGTGTCGTTAAACCGTTAAGATTATTTTTCGTTAACTTCATATTGTTAACTTTATAAATATGTTATCATAATTGTTGTGAGACAACATTTAACCGTTAAAACCAATGTTCCAGTAAATAACATAATTCTCATATTAATATTAAATTAATAGTTAAATAATATTAAAATAGTAATAAAATCATTAAAATTCTGTAAAACTTAAAAATAATATTATAATACAAAATGCCTTAAAATAATAAAATATACTTATTAAAATGCTTAAATTCATAAAACCAAATTGCTTAACCTATTATATAATCCCATTAATTTGATTTCGTTTTTGTGTTAATTATAGTTCTTGAGGTTCGGTTGCTTCGGTTTTGTTATTGCGGTTTCGGTTTGTACTTCAAGTATCTTCGATTTCGAGGTGAGTTTCTCGCGCCCCTTTTTAACGCTTTTATACTTTTGGGGGTAGCATGTAATCTTATCTACTCAATGGTTTATCAAGTCATTTACAAAACTGCGATACATATCATGTACTTGTGTGTTTACTTGCTTACGTGTGTTGATTTCAATTTCAAGTGGTTGCCTCAATAAGTATGATCATATGCCCCCCCCCCCCTTTGCACTCAGGACCATTATTTCGATGGAAAAGGGACCCCCGATCCGAGTACGTTGGTTGTTGCCAACTGGAAAGGACATTGCATGAGAAGTAGTTATAATTTTCACAAGTTTCATGGAATTGCATGATTTTTATGTATTTATATAAAACTTGGGTGAACTCACCAACTATTCAATTAGTTGACCACATTTTATATATGCTACAGGTACCGTTAGTAGAAGATAAAACACAGTGAAGATACTAAACTTAGCTTATTTTAACCAATTAGCAAGCTGCTTAGTTGTATTTTTTTTCTTGTATTTTTTGTTTCAAACTTGTGTACTTGACTTGTAAATTAATTAATGATAATATTGTCACTTAATAGTGTCACGCTTGTTTTGAACAATCTGTACGTCACACTCAGACGTTTCCGCTTTAGCCGGGGAGTTACAGTACTGATATTTTTTTCCTTATTCTTTCAATTAATCTCTCTAAGTTGGGTAATTTTGGTTAGGATCTTCGAGTTGTTGATCTGTTAGTCTATAGATTGCTAAAGAGAGTTGTAGATCACCGGGTTGATGATCGTAAAAAGTTTGAATTTTGTATCTTCTGCTGTGTATGTAATCAAATTGATCGAGAATAAAATCAGTGTTGCTGGTATCCATTTTTATACGTAACTCCTTCTCTTAAGCTAAATCCACATCTCTTGCTTTGCATAGTTGAAGCATCTTGTTGTAATGTTAATGTACTTACTGCACCTGTCTACTTATATTTGCTTATATATCAAACGAATACTCTCTCACACACACAATTTTAAGAACAAAACCATGAGAACCACATAATAGTATGTACTTAGTGTTAACCAAAGCGTTTTGGGTGTCGAATACAACAAAATACAATATTTGATTACTAATAGGATGAACATATCTTAGACACAAAATATTTGTAAGAATGAAAGTTGAGTTCGAGTAACATAAAACAGAACTGAAGGGTGTGTATTAAATTACTAGCTTTTGAACCCGTGTATTACATGGGATTCGTCAATGTGTAAATTAATACAATGCATTATTTAAAACAAATAATTTCTTTAAAAATTTTAAAGATAAACCAAAGAACATAATTATATTAAGAACAGTGACGGATCTAAGATTTTTTTCCTATGCGTTCACCTTTTTTCAGTGTTCAAATTTCACACAACCAAACGTTCAATTTTTCGGGCCGGTTGGGCCTTATCGAAGAATACAATATAATACGATACCATAATAAAGCAATATGCTAATGAAAAAAAATTACAATAAATGGGCTGTGGTTGGGTGATGTGTGAATAGGTACTTTAGAAATAATCGTACGCGAAAAAAATTCATTTTTTAGCTATTAAAAACCACAACTAAATAAATAATGATGGTTTACCAAAAAGAAAAAAAAAAGGTTACCAAAATGAGACTTACAAAGACTTGAACTTGAAACCTTTCAAGTAAAACCCAAACTAATAACACAATGATGGTTTAACAAAAAGAAAAAAAACAGTTATCAAAATAGGTATTTGAAATATTTGAACTTGAGACCTTTCAAGAGATTGAGAAGGTTTTAAAAGTAGAGTTACCACCACACCATCCTAACCATTTTGATATTAGTTAACTTCTAAAAATCTTATTGGTTCACTAATACCTTTTATATATCATTTTAACGCAAAATTTGAAAATTAATGGGTTCCCGTGAACTCGGGGAACCCGCGTTAAATCCGCCCCTAATTAAGAATGCATTACAAATACTTTTTTGTATAAAACATTTGCCATTGTATAACTTCGATTAGAGACTACTCACCACTCTGCCTAAATAGATTTTGACTCGAACCGTTTTGACCAGAACCAAAAGGTTGCTAGTTTCAACCCGAACCTATTTTGACCATAACCAAATTCATTTTATTCAGTTGGTCTAACTTGACCGAACTCATTTTGACACAAATCAGTTCTGAAGAAACCCAGTATGAACTGTACAGGTTTTTGAGCTAACCAATTTTTTGTATTGGCCATTTGAACTAATTTTGACATCTTCAATTCATGTCTCATTGACTCATTTTGTTGAAAATACATCAAAAACCCATCCCTTTTATGCTATGAACATCCAAAATCCATTTACATAACGTAATATGCACACCTTATGTCATAATATCCCATATAAAGTCAAAAGTCACACAACCTGATTAAACATGAAAAATCACAATTGTAACATGTTAGGTAAAGACTCTAATTCTTTATAATTGTTTCGTGGGTAACAAACTTATCTCCAACCATTTCTTACGGTTTATGCATAAAAAGTGATATATTTGATTCAAACATAACACATATTACCATTTCAAATATATTATAAATTATGCATCAATTACTTATAATATCTCCATGTGGTGGTATTTAAAAGCTCAAAACAAAATTCACAAACCAATAATTGACAACCATAATAAACTCAAAATCTCAATGTTTTACTCAAGATTTCATAACTATCTAAATTATCCTATCACCCCTTGACTACATTGATAAGTGTAACAAAATTGGTTTAATAGTAATGTCATAAAGTCTATGATAATGGATGTCCACATATCATTCTTTGAAAACATTGACACATGTAACAAAATTGTTAAGTTTATGAATAATCATATAATCCCACAGAGAGTTGTTTGCAAACTATGGAATATAAACTATAAGCATACTCTCTTCCAACCGAATAATCATGTGACCTCAAATAGTGTGTTACAGATTGTAAGATTATAAATATTTTATTAATATTGTATTTGTTCAACGAAATTTGAAATACACACATATTAAAATATCTATTTAAACATATGTCACTAATTATTAACTAATTTAATACTTCAATGTTTGATTTTAAACTTATTATAGATATTCAATAGTTGATATGCTTTTTTTTTTAAATCATGGTTAAACTTTTTAGATCTAGTAGTAAAATCAGATGTAATGGGTTAGTAGAAGTTAGTGTGATTTAAATTACATTAAATACATATTCTTTTCATATGGGTTATAATAAATTGGTTATACCACATTAAACTTATGGTCCATGGATATAATGGATTAAGAAGAGTAAAGATTAGAAAATAGAAGGGAATATGATTGAATGTGGTTATGACAAATCATCCTCATTAGTTTTGTTTATTAGTATACTGGTAAATGGAAAATTCTTACTACTTGGCTTCAAATATAATGCCAAAAACATTCAAGCATATAAAAAGTAAAACCAATACAAAGTTTGTCTTTTGAAATCTTATTCAAGAACTTATATGAAGGATGTGCCACATTTTTTTTAAACGTCTTGTATGCGTGATTTCTTCTTTACAGTTCTAAACCTTTTTAAAAAACAATTAGATTAATAAAACTGATAACTTTGTTACTCTTTCTAATAACCTTTTTCATGTTTTAAAACTCAAATACAGTTTTAATTTTTGATAGTAGAATAAAAATAAATAATGGTTTGTGTTTATGCTATATAAAGGTGTGATACGTTTTCCACATGTGAGAAAAAATTAATACGCGGTTTTAAGTTGGGTCAGAGAGTTTTCTCATCTATGGTGGGTTTTTTTAAGACGATCTTCAAATTTTACTCGAATAATAAAGATGATCAGGTGGACCAATAACACGTTAATGATCGAAATGCCCGTTAAAAAGCGTAATACATTTATCGCAATCCTTTGACAAAGTCACCAAAACTATTTCCATTAATATCATACACATGAGAAAAGGGTATATATATCAACGTTCCAAACTTTAAACCTAACCTGGAACCAGAAGGGGCAATTACGAGAAACCATCAAAACCAAACAGTAAAAAACAAAGTTAAATAAAAAAAATAGTCCATGATCAAATCCCCCAAATCGCAGTGTCAATCAATTTCCAGACCAAACTACTAATCATATCCCACTGTGGTTTCATTTCCATTCTCAGATCTCTTCATATGATGTCCAATTTCCAAATCTAGCCCTGTAATTTACCACCCTTTTGACAAGAAAGACATGTTCGGAAGCCCGGGAAGTGTTAGCGGCTTGATGCTGCGAATCGGCCAATGCGTCTGTGCTGCTGCTTCCATTGCCTGGATGGTTTCCGCTTCCGGCTTTTCCAGTTACACTGCATTCTGGTAATTCAATTTGTTTGTTGGATGGGATTTTAGTAATTAATGAGGGCTTGATTTGGTGGTGTTATTAGTAGCGCATTAAATAGGATGTTGCTAATATTTATGGTAATTTTGTTTATTGGATGCAGCTATTTAATTGCTTCAATGGGGCTTCAAGTGTTGTGGAGCTTTGGGTTAGCTTGTCTTGATGTCTATGCTCTTAGTATCAAGAAAGACCTTCAAAATGCCGTCTTGGTTAGCTTGTTTGTCGTTGGCGATTGGGTATGTTGTCGTCTTCGTTTATAGAAAATTTTATTATCTGCTTATGTCATCATATTAATATAGACCCAATTTTAAGTACAGAATTGTGTAATACAGTTGTACAAGTGTTTATGTTGTTCACACAGCCGGAATAAAAAGGCCCCTTAGGCCCTAATGAGTTATATATTTTTTTTAGAATGGTGAGTTTCTTATATTTAGGCTACCGCATTCTCCAAATTTGGAGAGCCCCGATGCCCCACTCTGGCCAGACTATGTTGTCTTAACCGATGCCCCTAATGAGTTATATAAACTGATTTTTTTAAACAACGATTAACATTATAACAATAAACGTAGCAAAATCATTAGTTTTTAAGTTTTAATGTCTTATATAGAGGGCCCAATAAGGTTTTTGTTTTTATATCATAAAAATTATATATATATAAATTTAGTGCCCCCCCCCCCCCCCCCGGGGAAAAAGCATGCCCAGGCCAGGCCTTGTTGAACATCCTCTTGTATCCACAACAATTGTTCAAATGCATTTATGTTGTGCATAATTTTTCTGTGTTTCATGTTTAGATAGAAAACGAGTTATTAGAAGGTTTGAATTATGATTAACTTGAGGTGGTACAAATGTAGGTGACGGCTACACTGTCGCTTGCTGCTGCGTGCTCTTCGGCTGGGATTGTGGTACTCTATGCAAGAGATTTGCATTTCTGCACCAACCCTAAAATGCATTTACCCTGTAGCAGACTTGAGATCTCAATAGCTATGGCTTTCATCACCTGGTTCTTTATAGCCATATCTTCTCATGTTATGTTTTGGTTATTAGCATCCGCTTGATCAACCATTTTCTGGTCAGTTTTCCACGTGTTTGCCTCGAAAGGTTTGCCTAGGTTTTGTGTGTATCTTTGTTGTTGGAGATTATTCAAAATTTTGATCATGTAGCAGTGATGTTATTGATAATGTATTAATGTGATGTGCCATTGGTTTGTATAACTCACTTGCTTAAAAATGAATCTGAGTGCCCCTGTTTGAAACCAGAATGGCTTAATTGGATAAGGTTTAATACAGATTTGAGCTTTCAAAAATTTCAACAAATTTAATAGATATTTGGCCTTTAATACATATTGAGTTCCAGATTTATCATGTAATAATGCTAATCTTTAATCATTTTAGAAAATATAATGACCGGTTTGGTTCGATTATGTTATATAATGGTTCATTTCGGTTTCTAACTATTTTGTTAGGTTCATTCGGTTTAGGGTTTAGGGTAATACAGTTGGCTATCAAAAATATTAAAACCAAACCATCTGTTTAACACTTTAATTATTTGGATTTGGTTGAATCAACACTTGAATATAACAATGGGTGAGAATAAATGGTCCTCAAAATCCTCCTACCCACAACTCCCCAAAATTCGTTACAAGGTTTTCATATGATAAAACAACCAACCAAAAACCCCATAACCAAATTCTGTCAAATTAACAAGAAAATTATATAAAATTGCTTCGAACTTTTGTTTTTTTCGAACAGATTTTGACATCTTGTGGACTCTGCCTTGGATATAACCCAAGGCAGAGATCAAACGAACAAACGTTGATTTCATATTCACAACGTTGAATCATGGCGTTTCAAGATTTCGACCAGATATCAGAACGTCGAAGGCTTGAAAGAAAACAAAAGTTGAGACAGAATCATCATCGGTGTCGTCATAACCATTTTACTTATTTCAGGAGCCGTTGCGGCCTTTTTAATATTCCTCAACAGTTCCCAACCAGATGACACCACCGATGATGGTGCAGATAGCGTCGCGACCAACCCTGACACGGATAAAACTAACAAAGACAACTCGTCTGGTGCGTCTAATGACAAAGGAAACGACAACCAAAAAGTTTTGCAAACTCAAAAGGCGGTTCAAACGATATGCCAAACAACCGATTACAAAGAAACATGCGAGAGCCGTCTTGAGCAATCATTAAGTTCCAAACTGTCGGGACTACCCAGTCCCGATGATCTCATGCAGGCGGCTATATCCGCAGCCTCGGATGAACTTGACAATGCCATTAAGCAAACATCCACGTTCATGAAAGTTGAGACCGCACCCAAAAAACAAAAGCCTACATTTGATGTTTGCAAGCAAGTTTTAGAGGGCGCACAAAACGACTTCAATCATTCACGAAATGCAGCCGGATCTACTGATTTAGGCAACTGGTTGAGTGGTGTGATGAGTTATCAGCAAACGTGCATTGATGCGGTTACAGAAGATGCTACCAAGACTAGCATTGAGAAGGCTTTAAAGATCACCAAAGAACTCACAAGCAACTCTTTAGCCATAGCTTCTTCACTTCAGAAGGTAGTTTCTCCACCTACGGCCACCCATCGCCGCCTTCTAACAGGCAGGCCCGCCCTGCCTGTATGGATTGTCCAAATGTGACCGGAGGCTACTGAAGACTGACGCTACAAGTCTGGTTCCAAATGTGACCGTTGCTAAAGATGGTAAGGGGGATTTTGAGACGATTACTAAGGCGCTTGAAGCGATGCCGGATAAATATGAAGGGCGGTATGTTATTCACATTAAAAAGGGAGTATATGAAGAGAATGTGGTCATCACAAAAGATATGGTGAACATCACTATGTACGGTGATGGCTCACAGAAAACAATTGTCACCGGAGACAAAAACTTTGCAGATGGAGTTCCTACCTTTCTAACAGCAACATTTGGTAAGGCTGTCATGGTCTTTTACTCTTTTTGTTAGGGTATGCATGGGTCGTTTTTGGGCTAAAAACCGAACCAACAATAGAAAATTCGTTTGGTTTTGGTTTTTCGGTTTCCTGTTTTCAATGGGTTGGGTTCTCTTATATCATTTGGGCTTTTGGACCCAAAAAATGACCTAAAATAATGTAATCGGGTCTGAATTTTATTTTTTTTTGTTGTTGTTGTTAATTAACAATTAGCTAATTATTACACATTTGGATATTAAATTTATACCTACTTAATTTTATAATTTCTTCAAAATACTTCAGCTTATTTTCGGATTTTAGTTGATAGCAAAGGCTGAAACCAAACCGAAAGGCCGGTTTAAAAATAAAGAACATAAAACCACATTGTTAGTTTTTAATTTGGTTATGTTACTTTTAAGAAGCAGAAATGCAACACATAAGAAATTGTATATATTGCGTTAATGATTTAGTGAAAGAGAAAAAATAGTTGGACCGTCGGTTATGTAACCTTCTTATGTCTTACAACTAAAACATTACGTACAAATGCATTATGCGATTCATGTAATTAACATATTAGACTGTCCATTTATAAATCTTTGTACCAGCAATTTTGTCTTTGCTAATTAACGAATACGATATGAATAAATGCAGCGGCTATAGGGGAAGGATTCATGGCTCAATCAATCGGTTTCAGAAACACAGCAGGTCCAGAAAAGCATCAAGCCGTTGCTCTGAGGGTGCAATCAGACCGCTCAGTATTCCTAAACTGTTGTATGGAGGGGTACCAACAAACACTATACGCTCAAACACACCGCCAGTTTTACCGTGGATGCTACATAATGGGCACAGTGGACTTCATATTTGGGGACGCCGCAGCAGTGTTCCAAACGTGCGAAATCATTATCAGAAAACCAATGAAGGATCAACAAAACACAGTGACAGCTCAAGGAAGAGTCGACAAACACGAAACAACAGGAATCGTGTTACAAAAATGTAAGATATCCGCAGATGAATCGTTGGGGAAGAAGTCGAAGATCGAGAGTTACCTTGGGCGGCCAGGGAAGGAGTATTCTAGAACGATCGTGATGGAGTCGGAGATTGATGATGTCATTGAACCGGCGGGTTGGTTGGCGGGAGAAGGGGATTTTGGAATCGAAACGGTTTATTATGCGGAGTATAATAATATTGGTGAGGGGTCTCGGGTGAAGGATAGAGTGAAATGGGGAGGTTATCAGAAAGAGTTCAAGAAGGAAGATGCGATGAAGTACACGGCGGGGCAGTTTATACAAGGCGAAAGCTGGTTGAAAAGCACCGGTGTGCCGGTTCGTCTAGGGTCTTACAGCTAGTTAAGGTAAGGTAAGGTAAGGTAAAGGAGATGATGATGATGGTGTACATGCAATGCAAGTAGATGTTATGAACCATATATCAATGGTAGTTGATAGACATGTTTGTTTTTGTTGGTAGAATTGCTATTTTGTTTCACTATAAATATGGTTGCATAATATGTAGGTCCAAGAGGACGTTTTTAGGCCATGTGATGTTCTTATAAAGGAGAGAGAGGGAGAGGATGAGTTATGTGGATTAAGGAAGAGAGGGAGATGATGTTTTGGAGACTAAAAGGGTAATTTGGACTTGATGATGTTTTCAAAAGTTATTATTGTGGGTGTTGGAAGTCATTAATTAATCACTAGCTATCAAACACCTTAAGACCAATATAACATCACCAGCTATCAAACACGTTTGATTAAGCGGTAGCAAACCGTTGAAAACGGCTTTGTCTTTAATTTCAAATTGCAAGATGAAGGCTAGGTTGTCAAAAAAATGTGTAATTTATGAGTAGAGTTAGAGAGTTTGTGACTTGTGATTTTAAGAAATGTTAATCACAAACTAGCTAATGATTAAAACACATCTAACACTAAACACGTAAAATAACAAATGATAGGGATGGTTTCAGGAAAGAAATAAGATTACTATGAGAAATGAATATGAACCACTAGTTTTGTTTTATGTTTTAAATGCTTAAAGATAAATAAGAAAAGTATTAATGCATGTTCTCTCTTTAATTAATAAATATAATAGTTATCTATTCAATTAATATAACTAATCAAATTATTATAATTGAAAAATAATAAGAATTCATTTATTTTTATAACTTATTTTTTCTCTTTTGAATTTTTATCCTAAACAAGTACAATTTATTTATATATTAAAATTTCTTTCTATCCAAAATCAATTTCTTCCAACTCAATATATTAATATCCATCAACACGTAGCTACATTGTGATAAATAGTACAAAAAACTATCTTACACGTGTTTGCATTAAATATCAACAAAAAAATACACAACCTACACAAAAACATATAACCTACACTTGTTCTAATAATAAGAAAATATATAACCGACACACAAAATTCAGCATCAATAAACTACACATGCATACGAAAACGTATAACCTACACACGAAAAACATATAACCTACACTCGAAAATTTTATCCTACACAAATACAATTTATTCAAATATTAATTTTTTTTCCATCCAAAACCAATTTCTTCCAACTCAATATATCAATATCAACACGTATGTACACTGTGATGAATAATACAAAAAACTATCTTACATATGTTAGCATTAAATGTCAATAAAAAATATACAACCTAAACAAAAACATATAACATACACTTATTCTAAGAATAAGAAAACATATTACCTACACACGAAAAACATATAACCTACACACGGATAGGATATGTGTATCCATAATTAGAGAGCGATTTATTATGGTTATATTAGTTGTATTAATTGAAGAGAGAGAATACATTTATTGTTGCATTTATATTTTTTTTTATTTATTTTTGTATATTTAAAACCTAAAATAAAACTAGTGGCTTATATTCATTCTCACAGTAATCTCATTTCTCTCCTGAACTTAAACATATATATATATATATATATATATATATATGGGATGGATCTTGCGAGAAGTGATATTACAACGAGAAGTGAATCTCATCCATTGATTTTGTTTGATCAATGGTCATTACTCAAATGGCACTCTTGTAATTTATTTTCACCATTTTAATTAACTTTAATACCAAAAAGGTTACGTTAGTAATTTTTATGTAGCATCATTAAAAACAAATGTGTAACTCATAATTACTTAACTAGTCAATTAAATCTTCCCATTAAAGCCATAATTAAATCTCTTTTTTGAAAATCATTTAATATTTTTGGTGTACTATCATTTTGAAGGTTTACAAATGCTTCATCTAATCTTATGGATGATGAATATCTTGTTATTTGCAAGAGTACAGTGACAAAACTGGTAAAAACCTCTTGTATCCTTATGAAGTATAGGTACGTACGTACACACATACATACGTAGGTACGTATGTACCTACGTCCCTACGTGCGTACGCCCCTACATACGCACATACACAAATACATACGTAGGTGTGTACCTACCTACGTCCCTATGTGTAACACCGCGAAAATTTCCGACTTAAGTTTGTGCCAAATTTGTCATTTATCAAAGTTCAGGGACTTAAAATAAAAAATCTGGAAAATTTGATTCTTCGCGTGATGCGAAGAAACTGGTTGATACACTTCGCGCTATGCGAAGCGTTGGCACACAATTCAACGTTCTGGCATGTTCGCGCTACGCGAAGATGATGGATAAGGCAACTTCGCGCGGCGCGAAACCACGTTAAGTAATCGGGGACACGTGTTCAACCACGCGTCAACACGTGGCATCACGAGATACGCCACGTGTAAAATGGCGGCTAGAGGCGGTTCGCGCTACGCACAGATGCTCAGATTTCACCTATAAATAGGTGGTGTCGGGTTTGAAGCATTTCACATCAAAATTCACCTTCACTTTCACACACTTAGTATTGGGAAGCGTGTCCAATTGTCGTGAAGTTTCGTGGTCCTGTTTTCTTGTGATTTGTGCAAGTAGAGGGGCCCTGACACTCTGTAGATCGGTTAAGCGAGTTAGAAGCAATGTTCTGTCAATCAAACAATCATTCTAACTTAGTATTAGCATTCCCGTATAGTCACTAAGGTAGGATCAAAGTTTAAGTTATTCCCAATTATATTATAATAGCTTAAACTCATTCAAGGCTATGGCCTTTAACCTTGAAATGATTTTCAAAGCATTCACAAACAGTTTTCAATAAACATTACTTCAATAAGATGTAATGATATACAAAACTATATTTTGACGGACATGTAGTAACTGGAAGGGGGATATCGTTAGTAGACTCTTCTTGCCTAAGGTAAGTAATTCGTACAAATCCCAATCAATCACGGGACTCGTTTACTTACTTGGAGAAGTTTGCCAACGTGATAGACTCTATTAGGCCCAAGCATGCTATACCAAACGTCACATAAATAAAAATATGATTTCAAACATTTACAAACCTAATCAAGGTTAAAACCAGACTTAAGGTCTGCAGTCTAATCAAGAAACACCATCAAGGTGATCATTCAAACCTATATGTTTATAGGTTAACAATCATTCATAATCAAGAAGGTTTATAAAGCAATCACACTGACGGTACAGGTGAATACGTTAAACCTTTACAAACAGTCAAAACATAATTATACTCTATAAGATAGAAAGGTTGTTTGTCTTATAGAGTCAGTCAAATGTTTACATGAGATTACGTGATCTCTAAAACGTTGTAATACAAATTAGAGAATAAAGCAACTCAGACCGAATGCACATATGTCTGGATCCAAACATAACTGTTCAGCCTATACAATCAAAGGCTATGTGGCGCGGGCTAATGGTCATATATAGTTCTCCAGAATGGGCTACGTGGCTTGGAGACTTGTGTGTGTGTGGGACAGTGTTACATATACCGGGTATAGCAATATATCTGCTGAGCTTGTCAAGAAAACTATATTTGTATTATGATTGTTATTTTAAATGCTTTTAGAGTCATAACGATTCACCAGCACATAGCTGACGTATTTTATTCCCACTTGCAGGTAATTAAGTTTGGTGATAAATAGCAAGGATTAGAGTCGTCGAAGAAGATAGAAGTTCGCACCGCATGATGGCTCAAATTTTGTTATAAAATCCTTGTAATATTAAAAACAATATTTTGTAAAAAATATGCTTGGGGATTTAATTCCCAAGTAAATTTTTAATATAAATTAATATTATATCAAACCTTTAAGTCTTCCGCTAAAAGTTACCCATAAACTCTGATATATTTACAAAACAGGTACCAACTATTGGTCACACTCCTAGGCTCAGTTTTGGGGCGTGACACTATGTGCGGATATACCTACATGACTACGTGCGTACGCACCTACGTGCGTAGGTACCTATGTGCCTACGTATGTACATGCCTATGTAATTATATAAATACATGTATTCATAAAGTGTATGGCGTACGTATGAGTTTCATATATGTGTGTAGTATGTATTTTTTATGTGTTAATTTTTATTTCAAGTATGTTTTGTTTGATGTATGGGACAAACAAGAACATAATCAATAACCTATATCAAATTGATTTTGATATATGGCGTATTCCCAATTCAACCGATGGAATCAAACTCTCAAATAATACGCATACACATTAACCAAAAATTTAAATAAATAAATAAAAAGCTAAGTTAATATAAATTAATATGTAACTCTTCATGAATTATTACGTGTCATATATAAAACAAACCATTTTTTACTAGTATACCCTTATCTATATATAAAAACAATTAATAAAAGAAAATTTGTGATTGATTCAATTGACTTCTCGCACTTCTCGCAATAAGAAACACTTCTGAAATGAACCAAATACTCCTATATATACATACTAGATTTTATCCCCCGTATTACGGGGGTTGTTTTACATTATTCGTTTTTAATATTTATATATGCATATTTGGATTTTAATTTTATTTATTGTAAAAAAAAGTCAATAATTAATATTGTCACACCCTCAAAATCCACTAACGGAGTTTTACCGTCAGAGGGTGTGAACTAACAGGATCAGAATCATCAGTTATAATCAAACCATAAAAATGTTTAAATGAAAATAAGTGCGGAAGCGTAAAACCATAGAAACAATGTTACGTCACGCAGGACGATTTAAAACCAATGATAACAGTTAAAAGTGAGTTTGCATGGTTAAAAGTTTTTCAAGCAATGCATGTTCCTAAACCGCGCGCCCGCCTCGGCTCACTGAGAATAACATACTAAAAGTGTCAACACAAGGTTGGTGAGTTCACAAGTTATATAAAAATAAATCGTTTAGCGTTTGCGTTCAGCGTTTTGCGTTACAGCGTTTTGCGTTACAGCGTTTTGCGTTTTGCGTTACCAGATAGTGTTATGTCAATTATATATCGATAGGTAGCTAGTCTATACAACAAGTATTACTAAGTGTTCGACACCGAAGCTGACTCGTTTATTAAGTGCCTTGTCACCAGGTCCTCCAGACCATGGTACGTGTTAGCCAAAATTACACCCGCTCGACCTCCAGTCGAGTTTAGCGTTGGGTGGGGTTTGTCAAACCCAGTAGTACTACTCAACAATGACTCGCTATTCCAAATATTAACCGGTTCGATATGTAGGACTTCAATTGTTTCGTTGCCACTTAGCCTTTACAAGTGATATATAATTTACTAACAAAATCTTAAATGCGTTTATCGGAGTATGTTATCTCCCCCAAGTGAAAAGCGTTTAAAACAGTTTAAAAGGGGTAAGTGAAACTCACTGTTTGCGAAGAATTTCCCAAATTAAATCACCAAGATGCGCGTCACAGAAAAACTCTCTCTAGCGTTCTAAAACAACAAAAAGATTTTTCTAAGTGTCGGAATACTATCGAGTCTCTAGACCCGGCACATAATACCTATGCACATAACATGTTTCGTGTTTCGTTTGTGAATCGTGTGTGACTTTAACAAGTGTATTTGTGACACATTACATGTGTAAGCAATCATATACGTGTCATGTATTCATAAAGTACATTACTAGCAATTATTCCCCGTAAGGGCATTTTGGTCAAATCATGACAATTAACTAGCCATTATTCCCCATAAGGGCAATTTGGTCAAATTATGACAATCAATTAGCAGTTATTCCCCGCAAGGGCATTTTAGTCAAAACACGACAATTATCTTGCAATCATTCCCCTCCAGGGCAATTTGGTCAAAACACGATAATCAATTAGCAAGTATCATATTTCATGCATTTTCACAAAACTCAGCAGCTAGTTTCACCGAGACAGAAATCCTACTTGAAAGATTGTACTATTCCACCGATCATCGTATCTCAATTAATTCACCAAAAATCATCACAGAAGCATATATGTCTTAGGTTTCCAGAACATATTTTATTATATTTTTATTTCACATAGTTTTCTCACAATCATCAAATCATTACAGCAAACTCATAACAGTCAAATTCATGCGCAACAGAATGTTATTTGCAATTCCCGTTAAACGAAAAATCCAATAAATGCAAGACCACTTGGGTTAGGTTCCTAACTCAATAAGTCAACTTCCAGAAGTGGAACCAACCCAATTGGTCTCTTAGTTCATGAGATATAACATTTACAAAACAACCTAACAGCAGGTCTAACAGCTCAGCTTTGCACAACGTTTTTGTAAAATCATAAAAGTTAACTTCTACTTGTCCAAAAATTACAAATTTATACTTTATAGAAACTAGACTCAACCTAGTTTACTGTAGTACCAATAATCTCAACCAATTTTCACGTTTACACTTCGTTACAGTCACTTAAACATCATATACACATTCTGTCCAGAAACTGTTTGCATCCAAACTCAATATATTAACAACCTATGAACTATCATGCATTCATATAACCCTCTAGACTCCATAAACACCATCCATGCACATCAATTACACATTACATACATGATTAGGGTTTTTGTTTGAACTCAAATCAAAGACACAACGATTAACGTGTAACAATATCAATACTAGTTATCAAATCATTATCCAATCAACAACAATCCTATTAACTATACACACTCACAAAATCGGCTGCTAGGGTTTGTTATTAACCCAACAAACATCAAAATCAAGTAGTAAAGATGTATAGGATAATCAATTATACCTTCCTAGCACCTAATTCTTCAATCAAGGACTTGATTTGATGGTGTATTTGTGTGTGTATGTCGACGGCAGCCAAGGGAGCAAAGGGAATGGGGGCTGGTCGGTTTTGAGTGGGGAAAGAAAAGAATAGTTAGGGTTTAGTTAATGATGTATTTATAAACATAACATGTTACATTCAAGTCCCTCCACTTCTAAGTATTACTTTTCTAGCCTAACTAACTTGTTTACATCTTGAGTTAACGTTTATAATCATGTTATCACATAACACATAAGTCTAACACATAATTATCACATAATTACTGTTTTGACGTTTTTCGTTTATTCATCAATCGTTTGCGTCACCTCGTTTGCGTTTCGGTGCAACTCCCGAAAGACTACACATGTAGTAAGTGTTAAGCGTCATTTAAACCATAGTTTAAATGTAATGAGGTGTGCGTTATAGATTCAATGATCTTAAGTTTGAATTGACGGAGTTGAGTTAACGGAGTTAACCGGAAATTGACGATTGTCACATCATTCCCATGTTAAAGAATTTTCGTCCCGAAAATTTGAGTCAAGTCGTGATGAGTGTCTGAAAAAGTAAGAAAAATTTTCGGTTTGTCATATCATCCCCTAGTAGAAAGAAATTTCGTCCCGAAATTTAATTCGTACCTCCGGTGATGTTTGACGGTTTGCCGGGTTTCGCGGTTTTCTGTGTTTGGTTAGCCCTTCAAAAAGGTGAGGATACTTTTTCATCATTTGATCCTCGCGTTCCCATGTGAACTCCGGTCCACGTCTCGAGTTCCAACGAACTTTAACGATTGGAATTTTGCTGTGTTTGAGCGTTTTGGTTTCCCAATCCAAAACCTCGACTGGTTCCTCAATGAAACGTAACTGTTCATCAACTTGCAGTTCCTCCAAAGGAACTACTTGGGTTTCATCGGACAGGCATTTCTTCAAATTTGATACGTGGAATACATCGTGTACGCCACTGAGTTCCGTTGGTAGGTCCAGTCGGTACGCCACCGGACCAACGCGCTCATTTATCCGGTAGGGACCAACATATCGTGGGTTGAGTTTGTTTCGCTTACCAAAGCGAACCACACCTTTCCAAGGTGAGACTTTGAGTAACACTCGATCGTTCACTTGAAATTCGAGAGGTTTTCGGCGCTTGTCGGCGTAACTCTTTTGGCGATCTCGTGCTGCTGCCATGCGATTTCGGATTTGAACTATCTTTTCCGAGGTTTTGAGTACCAGTTCTGGACCAGTGATTTGGCTGTCACCCACCTCTGCCCAGCAGAGTGGTGATCGACACTTCCGTCCATACAGCGCTTCAAACGGCGCTGCCTTAATACTTGCGTGGTAGCTGTTATTATACGAAAACTCTACCAAAGGTAAGTGAGGTTCCCAACTTTTTCCGAAATCCAATACGCATGCACGCAACATATCCTCCAGGGTCTGAATAGTTCGTTCACTTTGCCCATCCGTCTGAGGATGGTATGCTGTGCTCATATCAAGACGGGTGCCTAGTGCGCCTTGCAGCGACTTCCAAAAGTGTGAAGTGAAACGAGAATCTCGATCAGAAATGATTGAGACAGGCACTCCGTGCCTAGACACCACTTCTTTCATGTAAACACGAGTTAGTCTTTCCATTTTGTCCGATTCCTTAATCGCTAAGAAGTGTGCAGACTTAGTCAACCGTTCAACGATCACCCAGATGGTATCGCATCCCGTCGGTGTCTTAGGTAAACCCGTGATAAAATCCATTGAGATGTGTTCCCATTTCCACATTGGGAGTTCCGGTTGTTGCAGTAGACCAGATGGTTTCTGGTATTTTATCTTGACTCTGG
Source organism: Bidens hawaiensis (assembly GCF_021521415.1). NCBI lineage: Eukaryota > Viridiplantae > Streptophyta > Magnoliopsida > Asterales > Asteraceae > Bidens > Bidens hawaiensis. The sequence goes on along the minus strand of NW_027505080.1, from coordinate 99,721 downwards.
CACAAGTCAAGCATTTGCTCACGTAGGCGGCAATGTCGGCTTTCATGTTCGGCCACCAGTAAAGTGCCTTTAAATCATGATACATTTTACCTGAGCCAGGGTGGATAGAATATCGGGACTTGTGAGCTTCGTCCATCACTAGAGTCCTCAACTCTCCGTACCGTGGAACCCAAATCCGGTTATCAAAATATCGGACCCCATCCGGTCTGGTTTCAAGTTGCTTGTTCATGCCCCGCATGAGTTCCGACGGAAGATTGTCATCTTTCAAAGCTTCAAGTTGCGCATCGCGAATCTGATCGGGTAAGCTGGCATGAATCGTGAGTTGCAATGCTCTCACCCGTCTGGGTTTATCTGTTTCTTTTCTGCTGAGGGCGTCGGCCACTACATTGGCCTTGCCAGGGTGGTACTTGATGGCACAATCGTAATCCTTAAGCAGCTTGACCCAACGACGCTGTCGCATGTTCAGCTCCTTTTGATCGTAGATATGTTGGAGACTCTTGTGGTCGGTGTAAATGGTAAACTTGGTACCGTACAAGTAATGCCTCCATATCTTAAGAGCAAACACCACAGCTCCGAGTTCCAAATCATGGGTCGTGTAGTTCTTCTCGTGAACCCGTAGTTGTCGAGAGGCGTAGGCTATAACCTTCTCGAGTTGCATCAGCACACAACCGAGACCTTGTATAGGTGCGTCACAGTGTACCTCAAAATTTTCTGTTCCCTCGGGGAGGGCTAGAATAGGGGCGCTACAGAGTTTGGTTTTCAACAGTTGAAAAGCGGATTCTTGCGCGTCACCCCAATTGTACTTAGTGCCTTTTGTGAGTCAAAGCAGTGAGGGTTGAGCAATCTTTGAAAATCCCTCGATGAAACGCCGGTAGTAGCCGGCCAGTCCTAGGAATTGCCGCACCTCAGTCGGAGTCTTAGGTGCTTCCCAGTTTTTGATGGCCTCTACCTTACCGGGATCGACATGGATACCATTCTCGTTGATCACATGTCCTAAAAAGTGAACCTCGCGAAGCCAAAACTCACATTTCGAGAGTTTAGCATACAGTTGTTCCTTCTTCAATAATTCCAGAATCACCCTTAAGTGTTCTTCATGGTCAGCTTCGTTCTTGGAATAGACGAGAATATCATCAATGAAAACAATCACAAACTTGTCGAGGTACGCCTTGCATACTCGATTCATGAGATCCATAAATACAGCTGGTGCGTTGGTTAGGCCAAAAGGCATAACCGAAAACTCGTAGTGACCATACCGTGTTCTGAAAGCCGTCTTAGAGATATCTTCTTCGCGCACTCTTAGTTGGTGGTAACCGGATCGCAGATCGATCTTCGAGTAGTAACTCGATCCTTGAAGCTGGTCAAACAAATCATCAATTCGGGGTAAAGGATAACGGTTCTTGACCGTCACCTTGTTCAACTCCCGGTAGTCGATGAACATTCGGAAAGTCCAGTCTTTCTTTAGGACAAACAAGACAGGGGCTCCCCATGGCGATGAGCTAGGTCGGATAAAACCCTTATCCAACAAGTCTTGCAACTGAGTGGACAGTTCCTGAAGTTCCGCCGGTGCGAGCCGATACGGGGCTCATGCTATGGGTGCTTGACCGGGTGTCAACTCGATTTGGAATTCGACTTGACGTATAGGAGGGAGTCCAGGCAAATCCTCCGGGAAAACTTCGGGAAAATCTCGCACAACCGGTATATCTTCAATTCGCTTCTCCTTCGCGGGTTTCTCAACAATCTGCGCCAAAATTGCCGGATGACCCTTTCGTAGATACTTCTGCGCCTTCATAAGGGTAATGACGCTGGTGGTCATGCCGCTTCTTTCACCTCGGACCGAAATGATCTCGCCGGAAGGGGTAGAAATGTGAACTATCTTGTCGTGACATATAATCTCCGCTCGGTTCTCGGATAACCAGTCCATGCCGACAACGACATCGAAACTACTAAGCGTAAAAGGAATAAGGTCGATATCAAAAATATGACCTGACAGTTTTAACTTACATCCCGCAAGTACATGAGTCGTTACTATAGTCTTACCGTCAGCTAATTCAACAGGAAACTTAGCATCTAACGGAGTTGGAGTTAAGTCTAAGAGTTGGCTAAAGGCTTTCGACACAAAACTCCTATCAGCCCCAGTGTCAAACAATACAGAAGCAAAACAATCGTTCACAGGGAACTTACCAGTCACCACGTGCGGATCATTGCGGGCTTGACCCTACCCAATCACAAAAGCTCTTCCCTTGCCATTGCTTCCACCATTACTGCCACTTCCATTACCCCCATTGTTGTCGTTCTGTTTCAGCTTGGGACAATCTTTCCGGAAATGACCTTCCTGCCCACATTCGTAACATCCCTTCGTCGTCATAGGTGGTTTAGGAGCACCCCTTGCCGCAAGGTCTCCTCTACATTCCTTCGCCTGGTGACCCATCTTTCCGCATCTCTGACACTTGACACGGTTACACGGGCCAACATGATGATAGTTGCACCTATTGCACTTCGGATATTTTCCAGCATATCCGCCCGAACCCTGCCCGCTACCGTTGTTATTGTTGTTGTGATTCTGAGTGTTAAAGCTCCGAGTGAATTCGGGCTTACGATAGTGTTGTTGCGGTGGGAGGTTCGAGGACGAGGATCTGGTGTTGTTAAACTTCCTCTTTCCGCTGCTCGGGTTGCTGTTGCTGTGGTTGTCATTACTCTGGTTGTCACGGGCTTTAGCGGTTGAACCCCTAGGTGGTAACGCACCTTGGGTCACAGCCTGATCCGTCAGTTTGTGAGCTAAACGGATCGCTTGTTGAATCGTGGCTGGTCTGGAAGACGTCACCATGCCCTGAATCTTTGGTGCTAACCCATCAATGTACATTTCAATCCTCTTACTCGGCGGATCCACCATCCGCGGACACATCACAGCCAACTCGTGAGAACGAGTAGTGTAGGCTTCAATTTCCGAGCCCACCATCTTCAGTGACCAGAATTCTAACTCTAACTTTGAAATCTCTTCTCTCGGACAGTACTCCTCTCGCATCATGTTTTTGAATTCCTCCCAGTTCATCGCGTTAGCCAGTTCCAATCCAAGGATCTGCACGTTCGAATTCCACCAAGTGAGGGCAGAATCCTCAAGTGTTCCAGCAGCAAATTTGACCCTACTGGCAGGGGGACAATTGCACATCTCAAATGCCGATTCGGCCTTCTCAGCCCAACGCAGTAAGCCTATAGCTCCCTCAGTGCCCTTAAACATACTGGGCTTGCAGTCAAGGTAGTTCTTGAAAGTACACGTTCCACTTGGACCTCCAGCTTGATTCTGAACGTGTGCGGCTAAAGCGGCCGCTGCATGATCGTTCAACAGAGTTTGGAGTTCAGCTGCAGTCAAGTTGATGTTACCACGTCCTTGTCCAGCGTTTCTTCCAGCCATCTAGGTATTATCATCCCGAGATGTCGTCGCCTGAGGACACGTCCGAGTGTGCCTCTGGCTCAGCCGGTCCTTCCTCCGGTTCCTCTTCGGGTTCCTCCTCGGGATCCTCCTCAGGCTCCTCTTCGGGGATCTCCTTCGGGTTCGGCCTCAGGCTCTGCCTCAGGTTCGGCTGCGTTCTGAGCAAGTTGCATTCGTAAGACATCGCAACGCTCTAGAGCTATCTCGGTTCGGGTCCTTGCTTCTTGGAGTTGCTCTTGCAAGTCTATCATCTCATCTTGCATCTTCATCGTAATTTCATCTGTTGATTACTAGCCTCTTGCATTTCCTTCATTGCCGCTGCCATGCGGGCAATCTCCTCCTTAGTCTCGGTTCCGTCCTTTAACAGTCCGGAAACGTTCGCTCTCGTATAGCGCATGTAACCCACGTCACGCTCCAAGCATGAAACAACAGCTGCGAGAACTCGCTCTACAGGTTTGGTTATGGGTGGTAGGGTGTTGGGATAAGCAGGATGGTTCGGGTGAGGTAACGGGGGAACTTGTTCGCGATAGACCATACGTCTGATCATGTTAGGGTACCAATCCCAGCTAACGTCGTTTTCGTATATGCCTCCGGATAAGCGGTACCTCTTCGGTGCGGGAGCTTCGAGTTCCGGGACTACTCGGGGCGGCGATGCGGTAGGTAACTGCGGTTCCTTCCCGTGAGCATGCGTCATCGAATCGGATGATGATGAGGGTGGCGTCGACATTCCTACAGGTAAGCCGTGTATGCGCGCGCGCGTATGAGTGAAAGAGGTAAAGAGATAAGATTACAAGACTACACAAACCTATGCAGTGCGTATCATTATAACTAATGGGTCTTCGCAGTTATAGTCTAGTATGGATGCAGCTTCTAGTTCGCTATAACCAAGGGCTCTGATACCAATCTGTCACACCCTCAAAATCCACTAACGGAGTTTTACCGTCAGAGGGTGTGAACTAACAGGATCGGAATCATCAGTTATAATCAAACCATAAAAACGTTTAAATGAAAATAAGTGCGGAAGCGTAAAACCATAGAAACAATGTTACGTCACGCAGGACGATTTAAAACCAATGATAACAGTTAAAAGTGAGTTTGCATGGTTAAAAGTTTTTCAAGCAATGCATGTCCCTAAACCGCGCGCCCGCCTCAGCTACCTGAGAATAACATACTAAAAGTGTCAACACAAGGTTGGTGAGTTCACAAGTTATATAAAAATAAATCGTTTAGCGTTTGCGTTCAGCGTTTTGCGTTACAGCGTTTTGCGTTTTGCGTTACCAGATAGTGTTATGTCAATTATATATCGATAGGTAGCTAGTCTATACAACAAGTATTACTAAGTGTTCGACACCGAAGCTGACTCGTTTATTAAGTGCCTTGTCACCAGGTCCTCCAGACCATGGTACGTGTTAGCCAAAATTACACCCGCTCGACCTCCAGTCGAGTTTAGTGTTGGGTGGGGTTTGTCAAACCCAGTAGTACTACTCAACAGTGACTCGCTATTCCAAATATTAACCGGTTCGATGTGTAGGACTTCAATTGTTTCGTTGCCACTTAGCCTTTACAAGTGATATATAATTTACTAACAAAATCTTAAATGCGTTTATCGGAGTGTGTTAACTCCCCCAAGTGAAAAGCGTTTAAAACAGTTTAAAAGGGGTAAGTGAAACTCACTGTTTGCAAAGAATTTCCCAAATTAAATCACCAAGATGCGCGTCACTGAAAAACTCTCTCTAGCGTTCTAAAACAAAAAAGAGATTTTTCTAAGTGTCGGAATACTATCGAGTCTCTAGACCCGGCACATAATACCTATGCACATAACATGTTTCGTGTTTCGTTTGTGAATCGTGTGTGACTTTAACAAGTGTATTTGTGACACATTACATGTGTAAGCAATCATATACGTGTCATGTATTCATAAAGTACATTACTAGCAATTATTCCCCGTAAGGGCATTTTGGTCAAATCATGACAATTAACTAGCCATTATTCCCCATAAGGGCAATTTGGTCAAATTATGACAATCAATTAGCAGTTATTCCCCGCAAGGGCATTTTAGTCAAAACACGACAATTATCTTGCAATCATTCCCCTCCAGGGCAATTTGGTCAAAACACGATAATCAATTAGCAAGTATCATATTTCATGCATTTTCACAAAACTCAGCAGCTAGTTTCACCGAGACAGAAATCCTACTTGAAAGATTGTACTATTCCACCGATCATCGTATCTCAATTAATTCACCAAAAATCATCACAGAAGCATATATGTCTTAGGTTTCCAGAACATATTTTATTATATTTTTATTTCACATAGTTTTCTCATAATCATCAAATCATTACAGCAAACTCATAACAGTCAAATTCATGCGCAACAGAATGTTATTTGCAATTCCCGTTAAACGAAAAATCCAATAAATGCAAGACCACTTGGGTTAGGTTCCTAACTCAATAAGTCAACTTCCAGAAGTGGAACCAACCCAATTGGTCTCGTAGTTCATGAGATATAACATTTACAAAATAACCTAACAGCAGGTCTAACAGCTCAGCTTTGCACAATGTTTTTGTAAAATCATAAAAGTTAACTTCTACTTGTCCAAAAATTACAAATTTATACTTTATAGAAACTAGACTCAACCTAGTTTACTGTAGTACCAATAATCTCAACCAATTTTCATGTTTACACTTCGTTACAGTCACTTAAACATCATATACACATTCTGTCCAGAAACTGTTTGCATCCAAACTCAATATATTAACAACCTATGAACTATCATGCATTCATATAACCCTCTAGACTCCATAAACACCATCCATGCACATCAATTACACATTACATACATGATTAGGGTTTTTGTTTGAACTCAAATCAAAGATACAACGATTAACGTGTAACAATATCAATACTAGTTATCAAATCATTATCCAATCAACAACAATCCTATTAACTATACACACTCACAAAATCGGCTGCTAGGGTTTGTTATTAACCCAACAAACATCAAAATCAAGTAGTAAAGATGTATAGGATAATCAATTATACCTTCCTAGCACCTAATTCTTCAATCAAGGACTTGATTTGATGGTGTATTTGTGTGTGTATGTCGACGGCAGCCAAGGGAGCAAAGGGAATGGGGGCTGGTCGGTTTTGAGTGGGGAAAGAAAAGAATAGTTAGGGTTTAGTTAATGATGTATTTATAAACATAACATGTTACATTCAAGTCCCTCCACTTCTAAGTATTACTTTTCTAGCCTAACTAACTTGTTTACATCTTGAGTTAACGTTTATAATCATGTTATCACATAACACATAAGTCTAACACATAATTATCACATAATTACTGTTTTGACGTTTTTCGTTTATTCATCAATCGTTTGCGTCACCTCGTTTGCGTTTCGGTGCAACTCCCGAAAGACTACACATGTAGTAAGTGTTAAGCGTCATTTAAACCCTAGTTTAAATGTAATGAGGTGTGCGTTATAGATTCAATGATCTTAAGTTTGAATTGACGGAGTTGAGTTAATGGAGTTAACCGGAAATTGTCGATTGTCACAAATATACTTGAGGTTTGATGATAAAATGGTTTCACAAATAAATGATATGTTATAATCCGGTTTTAAAGCTATCTGGGTTTGTTGATACCCATTATCCGTTTATTTTCTTTATTATAAAATTGTTTCTTAATTATAAATAATATTTTTTAAAATAAAATAGGATATTAATTTTTAGTATATCCCTATTTTATAGGATTTTCAGATCAAATATTTTACGAGATTAATTTTTAATATAATGAGATGTTATAACCCGTTTATGAGCTATCTGGGTTTGGTGAGACATTTACCCGTGAATTCAGGCCAAATGCGTGAGAAATCTTCATTTACAAATAAAGCAATCTGATGACTTGTGAGAATGATTGTTTTACATTTTTTGGTTTTTAATATTTATTTTTTGGATTAATTTCCTTTATTGTAAGAAAGTTAATAATATAGTTAGGGGTTGATGATGAAAGTGTTTTTCATAAATAAATGATATGTTGTAACCTATTTAAAAGCTATCTGGATTTGGTGACCCATGATCAACTTATGTTTTTTACTATAAAATTGTTTATTAATTATAAATAATATCTTTTTTTAAAAAAATTGGATATTAAATTTTAGTATATCCCTATTTTATAGGATTTTCATATCAAATAATTGGTAAGATTAATTTTTAATTTAATAAGAAGTTATAACCCATTTAAGAGCTATCTGGTTTTGGTAAGACTCATACCCATGAATTTGGGTTAAATCAATGAGAGGTCTCTATTTAAAAATCAAGCTATCTGATGGCTTCCATAAAATGGGGGAGCGACCACATCGCGACTCGTAGGATTTTAGGGTTTTCGTTTATATATATTATAGATATATAACTAAACAAAAGTAGTTTATATGAAAAAACATTTTAAATACCTAGTTGACAAGGTGTAGATTTAAGAGTATATTTGGAGGATGTAAAAATTAGCCTTTAAAAAAATTAAAATATCAAGTAATTTAGTTACCCTTGTAGTAGCATAATCACCTGTGGTCACTAAATGTTCTCAGTCCTTCACAGCCATTGTGAGTAACTCACCTTCGCTGCCTTTAGTCGCCTCATATGGCAACTGTTTACTTTCTATTTTGAGTGATTCTCTACCATCTTTATTTTTATCATACATCTTTTATTGGTCTTGAAATAAGATTTAAATCAAGAAGCACTTTGTTGTAACAAGCCACCTAGATATCGCTAGTGGAATGCTTCTAAGTACCAAAGTGATGAAAACGTGAGAAGTATAAGTGATGTTCATTTTAAAACTAATAATATATTGAAAACTAAAAGAATCAACCAACGTATAATACGGTTACACAACAATTACATTTCTTGAAACAACACTTGAAAGCCCGTGAGTCCATCCGCCATCACTTATTTTCGTTCGTCCTTTAATCACGAACAAAAACATGCAATGGCCTAGCCTATATGATAATAGTCGATGAATTGCCATTTAGTTTTGTGGAATGGAAGGGTTCTAGGTATTTCATAAGTCTATGTCAACCATCTTTAAAAGTTCCTTGTAGAACTACAATTACCAAAGACGCATATCATATGTTTCAAGAAGAAGAAACAAAAGTCTGTGATTTTATTAAAAAGAACATTGGTAGGATTTGTTTGACAACAGACACATGGACTTCTAATCAATAGTTTAGTTTCATGTGTATCATCGCTCGCTTCGTAGACAACGAGTGGAAATTATAGAGAAAAGTCTTGACATTTTGTACCCAAGAGAATCATCTTGGTTTAGATATTGGGAAAAATGTTGAAAACTGATTAAATGAATAGGGAATTGAAAACATTTTAACAGTTTCAGTTCATAATGCTAATGCAAATGATGTTGCAATAGACTTTATTGGAAAGGGTATTCCAAAATTTTGATAAGTGCCCTTTAAATGTTAAATAGACACACAATAGGTGTGTTGCACATATTATAAATCTAGTGGTCCAAGAAGGAATCAAACTGGTTAAGAAGTCGGTTGATAAAGTTAGGTGGGCGGTTAGGTGAATCAAGCAATCACCATTAAAGCTTGACAAATTCGACAAGTTTGCTAAGATTGTTAATGTCGATACAACGAAACACCTAGTTTTAGACGTATAAACTAGATGGAATTCCACTTACCTTATGTTGGAAGTTGCACATGCTTACGAGAAAACAATTGAAAGATATAATATTGAGGAGTCTATCTTTAGAACTGAATTTGATAATACAAGTTATGGGGAACTTAGGATTGAAGATTGGCAAAGTTGTAGAGATTTATGTCATTTTTTGAAAACATTTTGTGATATTACTTTGAGGGTCTCAAGTACACACTATGTAACATCAAACTTGTGCATATGATCATTAGAACCAGTGTCAATGATCCATTTGGAATAATATTTTGAAGAATTGCAAGGCATTATACCTCAGAAAGAATTTTGATTGATGGTTGTAGCACTGTTAGCAGCATAAGTAGTTAAAGGTCCAGATTGAACTTTGTTCTGCTGCAATAAAACCATCAAGTCATGATATTGTTGCTGAGTAATACTTTGCTGGTCAAATTGATTTTGATCATTCTTTCCTTGTTCCTCAGCAAGATTAGCAAACTTCTTTCCTTTAGTGAACTTAAAGTCTTTTGGAAAACCAATCAATTTATAGCATTTGTTCACTGAATGCCCATCTCTTTTTCAATGGGTGCACACCAAAGTCCTTTTGTTTTCCCACGTTCCTCCAATGGCAGGTCCTCCACTGCTTGCATTCATAGATGCAGTGGTGGTGTGAATTTCTTTTTTGCTTCTCATCTTGCATGAGAATCCCATAAGCACGATTGATGGAGGAAGGGGCTGCATAATCAGAATATTGCTTCTAATAATGTCATAACTAGGATTTAGATCAATAAGGAACTGAATCAGCCTTTGATCCTCATCTCTTTTAGCAAAAGCATGAGCAGCCCACAAGTGCATGAAGGAATGGTATTGATTACATTCAGCTCGTCCCAGTTCGACTTCATTTTAGCAAAATAAGTAGCAATATCACTACTACCTTGAGTGACTTGGCAAAGGTTCTTTTGTAATTGATAAATTTTAGCACCATTTGCCTGACTATAACGAGAGTTAAGCTTATTCCAAAGAATTTGAGCAGTTTCAGCATACAAAACACCATCACGAATATCATGATTGAGAGTGTTAAGAATCCATGATATGGCCATATAATTGCAGCATTTCCAATTAGAAAGATGTGGTTGATTAATCGGCATGGTTACCATGCTGTTGATGAAACCAAGCTTGTTTTTAGCTGAAAGAGAAATCATCATTGCTCTTTCCAAGCTCCAAAACCATTACCGTTGAAGAATTTGAAAACAAGGATCATACCAGGATGATCAGAAGGATGAAGATAAAGAGGATTTGAGGAATCAATGGTCATGTTTTGAACGAAAGATTTGTTCGGGGCTTCTATTAGAAAAACACAACAAAACGAAGCAAACACACGAAAGAACTTATGCGGCGTATATGTTTATACGGCATATATGTTTATACGCTTGAAAAGAAACTTATGCGCCGTGAATGATATACGGCGTATAAGTATGAGAAAATGACATATGCAGCGTGTAAGAATGATATGCGCTGTGAATGATATACTTATACGCCAGAAAAAGTTATGCGGCGTGTAAGTTTGATCAAAAAGAAAATGACAAAATTTTGAGAAAGAAAGAATGAGAAAAGGTCTGAAACTTTGAGAAAAATTTTAAAAATAAGAACATGACATGTTGAGAAAATTTTATGAAGTTTGAACGGATAAAAACTATGAAATGAAGAAATGAAAGAGAAAAGGAGATGAAAATGAAGATTTGAAGAAAGAAACAAGATCAATATCCGAAGAAACACAGGAACGATGAAAGAGGATGATCAAATGATCAATAAGAAATAGCTGATGAAGAGAGAAAACTGGTGAATTGAGAAAAAAAACGGTTGAAACGAAGAGTAGGACTAACAAAATAATAAATAGGTTTCTTGTTTCTTGTTTTGTAATAATTCATTTTGAAATAATAAAATTTTCTTTCTCTTCTTCATTTCTTCTTTTATTCTCGTGTCATCATTTTTAACGATTACATGCTATCAGAGCAAGGTTGTTAGTTCTGCTCTTCGTTTCAAACCGTTTTTTTTTCTCAATTCACCAGTTTTCTCTCTTCATCAGCTATTTCTTCTTGATCATTTGATCATCCTCTTTCATCGTTCCTGTGTTTCTTCGGATATTGATCTTGTTTCTTTCTTCAAATCCTCATTTTCATCTCCTTTTCTCTTTCATTTCTTCATTTCATAGTTTTTATCCGTTCAAACTTCATCAAATTTTCTCAACATGTTATGTTCTTATTTTTAAACTTTTTCTCAAAGTTTCAGACCTTTTCTCATTCTTTTTTTCTCAAAATTTTTTCATTTTCTTTTTGATCAAACTTACACGCTGCATAACTTTTTCTGGCGTATAAGTATATCATTCACAGCGCATATCATTCTTACACGCTGCATATGTCATTTTCTCATACTTATACGCCGTATATCATTCACGGCGCATAAGTTTCTTTCCAAACGTATAAACATATACGACGCACAAGTTCTTTCGTGTGTTGGCTTCATTTTACTGTGTTTTCCTAATAGAAGCCCCGAACAGTTCTTTCGTTCAAAACATGACCATTGATTCCTCAAATCCTCTTTATCTTCATCCTTCTGATCATTCTGGTATGATCCTTGTTTTCAAATTCTTCGACGCTAATGGTTTTGGAGCTTGGAAAGAGCAATGGCGATTGCTCTTTCAGCTAAAAACAAGCTTGGTTTCATCAACAGCACGGTAACCATGCCGATTAATCAACCACATCTTTCTAATTGGCAATGCTGCAATTATATGGCCATGTCATGGATTCTTAACACTCTCAATCATGATATTCGTGATGGTGTTTTGTATGCTGAAACTGCTCAAATTCTTTGGAATGAGCTTAACTCTCGTTATAGTCAGGCAAACGGTGCTAAAATTTATCAATTACAATAGAACCTTTGCTAAATCACTCAAGGTAGTAGTGATATTGCTACTAATTTTGCTAAAATGAAGTCGAACTGGGACGAGCTGAATGCATTCAATACCATTCCTTCATACATTTGTGGGCTGCTCATGCTTTTGCTAAAAGAGATGAGGATCAAAGGCTGATTCAGTTCCTTATTGATCTAAATCCTAGTTATGACATTATCAGAAGCAACATTCTGATTATGCAGCCCCTTCCTCCATCAATCGTGCTTGTGGGATTCTCATGCAAGATGAGAAGCAAAAAGAAATTCACACCATCACTGCATCAATGAATGCAAGCAGTGGAGGACCTGCCATTGGAGGAACGTGGGAAAACAAAAGGACTTTGGTGTGCACCCATTGAAAAAGAGATGGGCATTCAGTGAACAAATTCTATAAATTGATTGGTTTTTCAAAAGACTTTAAGTTCACTATAGGAAAGAAGTTTGCTAATCTTGCTGAGGAACAAGGAAAGAATGATCAAAATCAATTTGACCAGCAAGGTATTACTCAGCAACAATATCATGACTTGATGGTTTTTTTACAACAGAACAAAGTTCAATCTGGACCTTTAACTACTTATGCTGCTAACAGTGCTACAACCATCAATCAAAATTATTTCTGAGGTATAATGCCTTGCAATTCTTCAAAATATTATTCCAAATGGATCATTGACACTGGTTCTAATGATCATATGTGCCATAATCAAAATATGTTTTCAAGTATTTCTTTTCTAAAAAATTCAATCTTCATCACTCTTCCTAATGGCACATCTGTAACTGATCATCAGTATGGGATTATTCTTTAACTGATAAAGTTTCTTTGTTAAAAGTTCTTTTAGTACCACATTTTAGAAATAATCTTCTTTCTGTATCAAGATTATGTTCTGATACTAATGGTATTGTTCTTTTATCTAAAAACACTTGTGTCCTGCAGGCCCTTTCTCTAAAGAGCCCTCAGGTTCTTGGTGACATGCTGAATGGTCTTTATCTTATTGAGGCAACTAAGCATTTTTCTAATACTTCTTTTGTTTCAAATAAAGTTTGTAACTCTGTTGTAAATAGTGAAATTTGGCACAACCGTCTCAGTCGTTTACCAATTTACAAGCTGAAACAATTACCTTTCATTTCTAATGCTTATTTGAAGTCTATTAAGCACTCTAATATTTGTCCTAAGGAATGACAACATAAAGTACCATTTTCTACTAGTACCACTTCAACTAGTAAAATTTTTTAGCTAATTCATATTGATGTTTAGGGGTCTTATCACACAGCTATTTACAATTGCTTTAGATATTTTTTAACCATCGTGGATGATTATAGCAGAACCACATGGACACATTTGCTTTCCACTAAAAGCAATGCCTTCCCATACTTTAGTTCTGCCCATACTGTATTTGCTTCCTAATGATTAGCCTGTTCGAAGATCTTCTAGAACTTTTGTTCCGCCTTCTTACATAAATGACTATGTTTGTAATCACATCCCCATTATTTCCACACTATCACTAATTCGTGCTCCTCTCCTGCTTCTTGCTCTACTTCTCATCTTCTTTCCTCCAGTCAATCTTTCAACAAAGTCATCTCTGATTTACATGAGCCTACTTCATATAAGGAAGCTGCCGACATCCTAATTAGCAAGATGCCATGAAAGCTGAGTTTCAGGCTCTTGAAATACTAATACTTGGGCTGTTGTTGATCTTCCTCTTGGAAAGAAAGCTATTAAATGCAAATGGGTGTTTAAAGTTAAACACAAAGCAGATGGGACGGCTGAGCATTGTAAAGCAAGATTGGTGTTAAGAGGTGATACTAAAAAAGAGGGGATTGATTATACTGAAACTTTTTCTCATGTTATCAAGATGACCACCATTCCAAGTCTTGTATCTGTTGCTATGAAACGTAGTTGGCCTTTTTTCCAACTTAATGTTAACAATGCTTTTCTTCATGGAGATTTAGATGAGGATATCTATATGCTACCACCACCTAGTATGCAACTCCCTAATCATTAGGTGCTTAAGCTTCAAAATCCTTATATGGTTTGAAACAAGCTTCTCGACAATGGTATGGAAAATTGTCATTCGCTTTGAATTCAAGAGGGTATCTGAGTTCTCAGAATGATCATTCTTTGTTTTCAAAATCTATGGGATCATCAGTGGTTTATGTCGCTGTATATGTCGACGGTATTCTAGTTACTGGAAAAAATTTGGAAAAGATCAATAATCTCAAGAATTTTCTAGATTCTTCTTTCAAAATTAAAGATCTGGGACATCTCAATTATTTTTTTGGGAATGAAGGTTTTTTACACTACAAAAGGTGTTATCATGTGCCAAAGCAAGTTTGCTAAGGACATGCTTTCTGAATTTGATACTTCCAATCTTTCTGTCACCAATTCTCCATTGCCTCATCATTTACAACTGAAAGCTCATGAGAGACTCGTTCTTGGCGAACCTTTACGATACAAGAAACTTGTTGGTAAACTTAATTACCTTACTCACACAAGACCTGATATTGCTTTTGTTGTTCAATTTCTGAGTCAATTCATGCAAGATCCAAGGATGTCTCATTGGAATGCCACGCTTAACACTTTTTTATATGTCAAAGGCACTTTATCACAAGAATTATTCTTCAACAACAATCCTTCTTTTGATTTACAGGCATTCTATGATTCGGATTGGGCGACTTGTCCTAATACTTGTTGATCGGTCAGTGGCTTTTATGTTTCACTTGGGGTTCTCCGATTTCTTGGAAGTCTAAGAAACAACATACCGTTTCTTTAAGCTCCGTTGAAGCTGAGTACTGATCTCTTTGACGCATGACTGCCAAATTTATATGGTTGACAAGACTTCTCTCGGAGTTCAATGTTCCTAACATTACTCCTGTCTCACTTAAATGTGACAGTCAGGCTGCAATCTATATTGCAAAGAATCATGTCTTTCATGAGCGGATTAAGCACATTGAAATCGATTATATTTTGTTCGCGAGAAGTTTCAAGAAAGACTTATGACTTTGGTGCACACCAGCACAAAAGATCAGCTTGCTGACATTTTTACAAAGAGCTTACCAGGGCCTCATTTTCACGAGCTTCTGTGCAAGTTGGGGTTTTCTCAACCTCCAACTTGAAGGGGGGGGGGGTGAACGTATATGTCTAAGAAACAACATATACGCCGCATAACATATGCGTCATGCATGTTATGTGTGTGTGTGTGTGTGTATAGGTTTCTTGTTTTGTAATAATTCATTCTGAGATAATAAATTTTCTCTCTTTTCTTCATTTCTTCTTTTTATTCCTGTGTCATCGTTTTTAACGATTACATCTATAGCATACGTGGCATAATAGATTATAGATGAAGCTATTGGCACTGCTAGTCTATGTCAGATTACAACGGAAATGAAGGCAAAGCTTCTAAAGTATTATTTTAATATACATAAAGTCAGGGACGGATTCACGGGAGGGTCCGGGGGGTCACTAGACCCTCCAGCCGATCAAACTTTTAACATGAGTATTTGACACCATCACCGTTCTTGCATGTTTTGATTCTCACAATTAGGTATAATAGAAAGAAAAAGGAGTTCGGAAACTATTGATTCATATATTTTCTAATCGCCGGAGAAAAGAAGCGGTTCTGTGTTTAACTGTTGAAAAATGTGTGGGGATAGGCTACTGAAGATGATGGGTTGTTTAAAAAAACCTATATTTTATTCATTTGCCTTTTTTCTCTTATCAATAAATTTGGCTGGTAGCAACTAAACACATCTGTAAAAGTCAATAATGAATTTCATTATGGTAAATTTCTAAAAGATATTAACTTACTTGTACGTTTTAATTTTATTAACTGTTTGATTTTAAGTTAGAATATTTACATTTTATTTATTTTATTTGGCACTATTTTTTTATCATATTTTATATTTGATTTAGGGTTTATCATTGTTTAATTTTTTTCACGCGCTCCTTGTTTAAATTTAGGAAGGGTAAAATTGTTCTTATGTTTTGCACTATGTCGATTCGTTAAAAGAAATAGTTGTTACATATTAGAGAATATAAATTTTTTTATACTGACCCTCTAGTAATAAAACTCTGGTTCCGTCCCTGCATAAAGTTAACTTATTGTCGATTGTTATGGGAAAAAGTTGGCAGATGAGAACATGAAATTTTTTATGGACTATATGCACAAGTTATATAGTGTCACACCCTCAAAATCCACTAACGGAGTTTTACCGTCAGAGGGTGTGAACTGACAGGATCGGAATCATTAGTTATAATCAAACCAAAGAAAAACGTTTAAATGAAAGTAAGTGCGGAAGCGTAAAACCTTAATTCAAAAGTTGCGTCACGCAGGACGACTTAAAACCAAATGTAACTGTTAAAATTAAGTTTGCAGAATAAAGATGTTTTCAATTAATGCATGCTCCTAAACCGCGCGCCCGCCTCGGCTACCTGAGAATAACATACTAAAAGTGTCAACACAAGGTTGGTGAGTTCACAAGTTAAATAAGATAAATCGTTTAGCGTTTTGCGTAACCTCGTTACGCATTTCAGTGTTGCGTAACCTCGTTACGACGTTTAAGTGTTGCGTAACCTCGTTACGACGTTTAAGTGTTGTGTAACCACGTTACAACGTTTAAGTGTTTTGCATTACCAGATAGTGTTATGTCAAATTATATATCGATAGGTAGCTAATCTATACAACAAGTATCGCTAAGTGGTTCGCGACCGAAGCTGACTGTTTATCAAGTGCCCGTCACCAGGTCAATCCAGACCATGGTAAGTGTTAGCCAAAATTACACCCACTCAACCTCCAGTTGAGCTTAACGTCGGGTGGGGTTTGTCAAACCCAGTAGTACTACTCAACAGTGACTCGCTATTCCAAATATTAACCGGTCCGATGTGTGGGACTTCAAATGTTACGTTTGCCGCTTAGCCCTTTACAAGTGATATATAATTTATAACAAAATCTTAAATATGCGTTTATCTCAGAAAATATGTTTATCGGAGTATGTTATCTCCCCCAAGTGAAAAAACTCACTGTTTGCGAAGATTATCCCGATCTAGATCACCAAGTGATGCGCGTCGTAGAAACTCTCTAGCGTTCTAAATAACAAAGAGATTTTCTAAGTATCGGTACGTTTAACGAGTCTCTAGACTCGGCACATAATACCTATGCACGTAACAGATTTCGTGTTTCGTTTGTGAATCGTGTGTGACTTAAACAAGTACAATTGTGATACGATACATGAGTGAGCAATTACTTTCGTGTCACGTACTAATAATGTATATCACTAGCAATTATTCCCGTAAGGGCATTTTGGTCAACAAACAAAGACTAACTAACCATTATTCCCCGTAAGGGCAATTTGGTCAATTCATGGCAATCAACTAACAACTATTCCCCGCAAGGGTATTTTGGTCAAAATACAACAATTTTATAAAAACTATCATACTTCATGCATTCCTATACAACTCAGCAGCTAGTTTCGTTATGACAGAATTTCTACTTGAAAGATTGCACTAGTTCACCGATCATAACGTCTCAATTAATTCACCAAAAATCACCACAGAAACATACATATCTTAGGTTTCCAGAACATATTTTATCTTATTTTTATTCCACATATTTTTCTTATAATGACCAAAACATTACAGCAAACTCATATCAGTCAGATTCATGCGCAACAGAATGTTATTTACAATTCCCGTTAAACGAAAAATCCAATAAATGCAAGACCACTTGGGTTTGGTTCCTAACTCAGTGAGTCAACTTCCAGAAGTGGAACCAACCCAATTGGTCTCGTAGTTCATGAGATATAATATTTACAACATAACCTAACAGCAGGTCTAACAGCTCAGCTTTGCATCACGTTTTTGTAAAATCATAAAAGTATACTTCCACTTATCCAAAAATTACGAATTTATACTTTATAGAAACTAGACTCAACCTAGTTTACTGCAGTACCCACAATCTCAATCAATTTTCACGTTCACACTTCGTTACAGTCAGTTAAACATCGTACATACATTCTGTCCAGAATCTGTTCACATCAAAACTCAACAAAATAACAATCTATGAACTATCATGCATCCATATAACCCTCTAGACACTATAACTACTATCCATGCATATCAATTACACCATACATACAAGATTAGGGTTTTATTTGCACTCACAATCAAGGACACAACAATTAACATGCAATACTATCAAAACTAGTTATCAAATCATCCCTAATACACCATCAAATAAACAAGAATCATATGAACACCATGCATAGGAAAAAGTCGGACCTAGGGTTTGCAAGTTATACCTTCAAAACACCAATACAAGCAAGAGGAAGGTAGGAGATGATTAGAAACGGGTGTAGGATGCTTCAATTGTGAAAACCCAAGATTAAAACCAAGTGTTTGGTGTGTGTTTGTGAGCCGATCGCACGGAGGGGGGGGGGGGGTCTAGCTGCCGTCGGTTTTTGTGAGGGGAAGGAGATGAGTTAGGGTTTGTGATAATAATATATTTATAGATATACAAGTTACACTCTAGTCCCTAATCTTTCAAGTGTTACATCTATAGCCTAAACTAGTTGGTTCTTGTTTCTTGTTTAACATTCCACATAACATAATCAAGTAACACACATATATCTAACACATAATAATCACATAATTGGTGTTTTGACGTTTGTCGTTTATTTATCAATCGTTCGCGTCAACTCGTTTGCGTTTCGGTGCAAATCCCGAAAGACTACACATGTAGTAAGTGTTAAGCGTCATTTAAACCCTAGTTTAAATGTAATGAAGTGTGCGTTATAGATTCAACGATCTTAAAGTTTGAATTGACGGAGTTGAGTTAACGGGGTTAACCTGAAATTGACGATTGTCACATATAGTGAGCATATTAGATATCATTCCCAAAGTTCTAGTACTACCGAGTTTTTAAAATTCATCATTGTTAGGTAATCGCGATAAACCTGAAGATACAACACCAGACCAACCATTCAGAAACAAACTAAGGGAACAAATGATTACCCAAATAGTTGAACCCGTTGTGTGAGTTGGACAAGTTCTTGAAAGAAAATTTTGAAAAGTATTCGAAGAACTTCAATATTTTAAAATGGTGGAAAGTTAGTAACCCGAGATTCCTGATTCTGTCTTTGATGGCTAGAGACTTATTCGCCATTCCGGTGTCAGCAATTGCTTCTGAATCGGTTTTAGCATAGATGGGAAGGTTTTGGACCCGCATAAGAGTTCTTTGACTCCTAGGATTGTTGAAAGTTTAATATGCACTCAAGACTGGCTTTAGGATAATTCTACTTCAAGCATGCAACTCTTGACTGAGGAAGATTGAAGCACAATTCAACAAATCGATAAACGTATTTTTTTTTATCATTAAATAGTTTTGTATGTCTGTTCATGTTATAATATGCAACTATGGTAATACAAATTTTAATTGTTTTTTATTTAATATGGAAGTAGAAATGGAGGAGCAAAATATATAAAGTTGACAATGCCAAGTTGAAGAATGAAAAGCGAAGATGGAAATGATACTTATTTTAATGCACTGGATTTTTTTTATTTGATTTTGATACATTTTGATTTGGGACATATTATTTCTATTTAGTGATTGCTTGTTACGAATTGATTTTGGTTTTCTTTTATTAAATTTAAATTATTACTCTTGTTGTTTGATATAAGAACTATTGTTGTGTTCGTATAGGATGTGTTATTTAATAAAATTATTTCAATGTAAGTTGTGATGATATAAAAAGGCCACCTTTGAAAAAAAAAATCGTTTTAGCCCTTTAACCTTCACTTAACCCGAAACCTGAATTAAACTGACCCGATGTAAGTTGGCCCAATAACCCGAAAACCGTAAAACCCGAATCTACAATGGTTCGCTTATAAGGTTATATTGCCACATTTGAAAACCCGACTCAATAAGTCCGAAACCCAATAAAAAACATTTTATTTGTTGTTTGTTCAAAATAATAATAATAATAATAATAATAATCTACCTATTCTAATAAAGTAAAATAAATATGGACACTTGTCATGTTTTGGTTAATTCTTACAATTTTTTCCCTCCAAACTAATATACCCTAATATATGTAATAAATCAATAATGATTCACTTTCCTTTTACACTATATTTATATAATATCTATATACTTTTTATAAATATAAATATTAACATATTATTTTACTATATATTTCAAAATACTTGGTGAATTTCAAAAATCAACAACAAATCATATTTCTCAAATGAAAATTGTTTCAGGTTTTTTGTGGAACTTAAATTTGATTTTATGGGCCAAAAGTTGGTAAATAGATTGTTTGGTACAAGTTAACTGCATTTAGGTTAAAATTTGTAACGGGTCAAAAATGAAAATTTTAAGTATTTTTAAAAGTTTGAAAATGCAAAATAGATTTATCGTCAAATTTGTTATAAATTTAAAGTGTTGACTTTAAAATGTCAAAAGTATGACAGTTAGAAGTTTAAACATGATTCGGGTTTCAAATTTATTTTTAAGGGCACTTTTTTAAATAATCAAAAGGTTCGGGATTTGGCAAACTGACTATTTTCCATCAACTATTAAAATATAAGAAAACATTGCGAACACTTTCGACGTGCCACCCCCATGCCTATCAATGCTTCTAACATTTATCAAATTCGAAATATTTATGACAACATTAATTTTTCTTTCAATGGTGATCAGAACGTTGTATGGAAAGCATGTCATGCAAAACTATGCTCAAATGAATATTCACAAAATTAAATGGGTTAACATGTTATTTTTTATGTTGTCATTATGACAAAGTCGAGAATCCCTCTAAAACTTATCAAAATCTTTTTCATGGTGTAGCTCAGAAAAACATAGCTCTTGAAAAACATCCATTGTTACAATTTAATATTCTACTTTCCTTTGATTGATGGTAAATTGATAAATATATCAATAAAGGTAACGCTCCTTTTGTATTTAGGCTGAGTGGTTAAAACTACTATCGTATGAGAAGCTTTATCTCCGAAATTGGTTCATAACCAAAAGTCTTTCAATTATACATATATGGCACCGAGAATGAATTTTTCAATGGAAAGAAGCATTCTCGGGTACGTTTTTGCACGGATATTTTTTTTATTAAGTTTATTTAAAAAAATTATTTTGTGATATAAATAAAATCAATTTATGTACACATTATATATATACAAGCATAGATGTAATACATTTTTTTCATATACGCTATATAATTATTTTTTACTTATAATTTTATAATTTGAATTGCTCTAAAACTATTAATAATAATAAAAGTGAAATTGAATCTAGAATTCTTCTTGCGTACGCCTTAAATTAAACCCCAACACCGTTTCTTTGATTTCGAAACCAGTTTCTTCTCTTCTCAAATTAACGATGGAGCAAAGGCAAAGAAACCAGGTTCAAGAACAACAGCAGCAGCAAGATGAACAGTCAGACGATATGCAACATGGCCCATTTCCAGTCGAACAACTTCAGGTTATCTTTACTCAATCTAGGGTTTCTTGATATGGGTTTTCTTTCTATTTCATTAATATTCTTGTTTTCATTTTTTCCCCCAAAATACAATTGGCAAATTAAGGGCTTGTTTATCGAAATTGCGAAGTGGGTTTTTCAATTCAACTCGATAGCTGTTTGATTTTGTAGAACAACTGTCTTAATTTCTATACGCATTCATGGTTTCTTCGTTTCGATTTCTGATTCTAGGGTTTTAGTTATATCATGTGTTTCTTGATGGGTTTTTCTAGATTTGACTCATTTGGTCAACTCAGATTTCTGGGTTTTCAATAAAGATCAAAACCAACAATATTTTGGGTTTTTATTAGTTTGCCTCATTACTGACATTGATGGTGTTTAAGGGTGTGCATGATTTGGTTTGGGTCGGTTTTGGGCTAAAACCGAACCAAAAACAGAAACTTTGGCTTTTGAATTTTTTAGAACTTTTTGGTTTTGGTTTTTGCCATTTGAACTTAAATTTACGGGCCGAAACCAAAATAATGATTTTTGGCTAAATCATTTTGTTAATTAATAACAAATTGGCTATTTTACATTTGGGCTAAGATATTTGAGTTACATATTTATTAAATTATTATAAATTACTTAATAATTTGCTTCATTACCAACATTGATGGTATATTGGTATTTCCGAAACTAACTTTAAATTTAATTAAATCCTAAAGGCTTCTGGAATCGCTGCAGTTGACATAAAGAAACTGAAAGATGCTGGCTTATGTACGTTGAATCTGTAGCGTATTCTCCTCGTAAAGAGCTTCTGCAAATTAAAGGAATCAGTGAAGCTAAAGTTGATAAAATTGTTGAAGCAGGTACGTCAAGATGTTAATTTTGCTTATGCGGTGTACTTATAGTGAAATCTTTTAAGTTAATACTTGTTTCGTTTGGCATTTGTACAGCTTCAAAGCTGGTCCCTTTGGGTTTCACTAGTGCAGGCCAGCTTCATGCACAAAGACAAGAAATTATTCAGATATCTTCGGGGTCTAGAGAACTCGACAAGATATTAGATGGTACATATCTTTTAGTGTTATAACGGTCTTAATAAAACACCTTACAGTTAATTATAAGCATTGCATCGTTTGTCTTTTAATTAGGAGGAATTGAAACCGGATCTATAACTGAAGTATATGGCGAGTTCCGCTCCGGGAAGACTCAGCTTTGCCACACTCTATGTGTAACTTGCCAAGTAAGTATAAATATTTTGATTATCATGTATTTAACTTTTACAAAAGATTGCAAATATGCTAACTTTTCTTTTATTTTTTTTTAATCTTCAGCTTCCACTAGATCAAGGTGGTGGTGAAGGGAAAGCTATGTACATTGATGCTGAAGGTACATTCAGGCCACAAAGACTGATACAGATAGCAGACAGGTAATCAAGATCAGCGTGTTTTTGAACCATTTTTTGTACATTTTTGTTTATATTATGTCTTCATGTTGCAGGTTTGGGTTGAATGGTGATGATGTATTGGAGAATGTAGCATATGCAAGAGCTTACAACACGGATCATCAGTCAAGACTGTTGCTTGAAGCGGCTTCCATGATGGTTGAAGCCAGGTTTGAAACTTTTAATTGTTTCTGAGTGTCATGGTAATGATTGTATTGGTAAAGAATATTATTATCATAGTGGCTAACGTATGTTCTGGTTTGAAGGTTTACACTAATGATAGTGGACAGTGCAACCGCCCTCTATAGAACTGATTACTCTGGTAGAGGTGAACTCTCGGCGCGCCAAATGCATCTTGCGAAGTTCATGAGGAGCCTTCAGAAGTTAGCCGATGAGGTAATATTAGATAATGCTTTACAAAATGCGTATCTGAACAGCCCCTAAATGTTGACTTTTGTTGGTTAGTTTGATGTAGCTGTGGTGATCACTAATCAAGTGGTGGCTCAAGTAGACGGCTCTGCCATGTTTGCTGGGCCTCAAATCAAACCAATTGGTGGTAACATCATGGCTCATGCTTCTACAACCAGGTATGTTTATATGCTACGAATGGTGGTTACTTTTAGCCATCAATGTAAATTAAGGTTGGTCCTGTTCTGACAACAGGTTAGCTTTGAGGAAAGGAAGAGGAGAAGAACGAATTTGTAAAGTAATTAGTTCCCCGTGTTTAGCTGAAGCCGAAGCCAGATTTCAGATTTCTACAGAAGGTGTTAATGATGTCAAGGATTGAAAGCAAGCGATATGGTTCTGTTTTAAATTTGAATCTTTTGTGTGATACAATAGTTTTGAGTCAAATAGCTTTTGATTCCTGTCATATCCCTAAAATTGGACATTTTTGCTTGAGAATTACACCAAGAATTTGGATCAAGGTTTAACATCCATTGTGGATTCTACAGTTGACACAATATGGTGTAATTACACAAAGAGGTTAATATGACAGGTTTTTATGTGGACCAAAGGTATAAGCACATGAGTACATGATGTTAAAAATGATAATGGTGCTAAATCAAAAGCACTCCTGTTGGATTAACTGGATTGATGTAAGTATATATGGATCGAACCAACTGTTTTAGATCAACTGGCTTGCTAGTATTTAATAGTCGTGCTTCATCTAAAGTGTTTGAATTTTTATAGTGGTGACTTGTATGCAACTTTACTTTTGGTCTTGCAAAAAACTATATGACTTGAACAAGAAGCAGGCGTGGACAGAAATTTTAACAAGAGAGTGGGAGGCATCCCTCAAGAAATATTGTTAAAGTGCTGATTATATTTTTTTCTTGTGTTAATTAGTTTTAAAAAAAAAGAAAAATTAAATCAGTCGATACGGTGATTCAGATGACTTAAATTTTATTAATTGGAAATTCAAACACTCGAATTGAAACATTGTTTTGTTGCTTGGATCATCGTTTCGTGATAAGTTTTACATCAGTCGAATCATATTGTTTTCCGATCAAAATCCCTAAAACATTGGTTTGAAACTCGGAAAAGAACTTAACGGCGTTAAGTGTTTTTTTAACGAGGGTCCATTGAAGCAAAAATAGCTGAAAGTTGGGACCGCTAGTAGTGATTTTTAAAGTTGAGATTATTATCGACTAATACATAAAAGTTGGAATTATTTATTTCTAATTTGCCTTTTTTTTAATAAAATCGGTAAATATGATATTTTAACTATTAACAAATAGTATATGTCACATTTTTAATTTGAGGTTAGGTAATATAGTTTACAAAAGTTTTAGAGGTATATATGATAACATCTATTCTTTTGTGCTCAAGTTTTTTCTTGTTTATCTCAAAAACTTTTGTCATGTATGAACTGTAATGTATTTTTACTTCTATACTCTTCAGGTAAAAAAGTAGGTGGTGTTTGTTTTTTTAAGACAAAAACTGTTTGTAATATGATTTCATGTTTGCAACTGAAGATGTGGTATGAAGGTCTGCAATATAAAAATATAATAGTGTTTGTTTGTAAAATGAATATCCTCTATATAAGTTGAAATTAGTTACATATCATACATATCAAAGTAGATATAATTTATTTAACGTCTATAGACTGCTAAAATAATTGGTTGTGATGTACGAACAGTGGAAGTGGGTGGTGGTGGACGATTGGTGGCAGGCGATTGTGGTAGGCGGTGAACGGTGGGTGGTGGTGATGGACAGTTGTGGTGGGTGGTGGACGGTGGTGGTGGCGGCGGTAGTGGACGATGGTGATGGCCGACGGTGGGTGGTGGTGGTGGTGGCAGACGGTGGGTGGTGGTGATGGACGGTTGTGATGGGTGGTGGACGGTGGTGGTGGCCGATGGTGGGTGGTGGTGGTGATGGACGGCGGCGGTGGTGGTAGACAGTGGGTGGTGGTGATGGACGGTTGTGATGGGTGGTGGACAGTGGTGGTGGTGGTAGTGCACAGTGGTGGTGGCCAACGGTGGGTGGTGGCGGTGATGGACGGTGGTGGTGGGTGGTGGTGGTGGACGGTGATGGTGGTGGCGCATGGTGGGTGGTAATGGTGTTGGACATTAGGTGTTGATAGGATGTGAAGAAGTATGAATAAGTTGAACAATAGCTTATTTTTTAAGACCGTAAAAACATTTTTTAGATCTTTTTCTTCTAAAAACAAATAGTTTTCAGAAGCTTATGTCTGCGCATCGGCAGGCGTAAACATCTTGCAGACCTTTTAAAGCAAAAACATACAAAACTGATGAAGTCGCTCATGTTAAAACCTTGATTATATTAATGATTTAGATTAAAAGAAACTGATATAAATTAATTTTATACAAAAACTAGTTTTTAACCCGGCGCGTTGCGTCGGGCACACAAGCATTATTGGTCCTAAGTGTTGAGGCGGTAAGTTGACGTGAATTCGGTCAGTTTCTGTTATATGTGTTATTGTACGGAAACTAAAACAAAAAAAAAGTTATAAAAATTGAAGATGGAACATTGGGATAGCGTTGGTCGGTGAAACTCGAGTGTTGGTAAAACCCGAGCGTTGTTGGTCCCTGGCGGTGAGTCTATGCAAATTTGGTTGGGTTTTTCACGTTCGCTATAAAACCGAACTAAAAAATAGAATTGTCATTCAGTCAGTTTCGTTACGGTACTATAACTAAAACAACATGCGTTAAGTCTACGCAAATTATGTCAGTTTTTATCACATCCGTTACGGTATATTGGTATTGGAACTAAACTAATAAAAAACAAACATAACAAAGATAGTTAGAAATATAATTATCTAAGTTTAAAACAAAAAAAAAAACAAAACAGAACTTGGTCTAATGGAATCTTGACAAATGGAACAAGTCGCCAAACTTCTCTTTTATATATATTAGTAACTAGTTTTAGAACCCGTGTAATACACGAGATGATCCAAAGAAATAAAAATAAAGATTATGTATGTGAAAAATATATTACATCTATATTTTCTATAATTCGTAGTTCCTAAAATACACTAATGTATGGATCCAAAAGAAGTTGTATGTCTACATTTTCTTAGTTTTGTTTTAAAGTTCAACCATCTTTGAGGTTAGATGTGAGTTCAGACTAACAACTCTGGACGCTCAGTATAGAACTATTTAATTGAGAGAGTATATAGCTATATATGTCATGTCAATCTTATATACTCTGTTTTACATGAGTCTGCTACTATATTCACTTAACCAACATACATGATGTTACAATATTCATTCCTAAAAAAATGCCATGCCTCAAACATATTTTCATGGTCGAGGAAATTTATTTTCCCCTGGAAACCAATATAAAAAGATTTACTCAACAGTAAGCAACCTAAAACAATTTTGAGAACACATACAAACACATGACACATCTAACATAAAAATTGTTCCTTTGATGAATCAAATGTACATTCACAGCATAAAACGGCCGGCCTACTTATGCATATCATCAATACTTTTTTAACTCTGCGTCAAATAGTAACATAAATCTTTGCATAATACAAATTACATATATGAAACATCCATCATCTAGCATATACCCATTATATGGAATCTGTGAATCTCCTTGCTTTTTCAAAGTAGCAAAATTGGGTCAGATCTTCCAACATTCAAATAACAATGTAAAATCTTCTCAACACAAAGTACATGTCTTTTAAGGCCTGCGATACTTCCGAAAGCAAAGACAACCTTGCTTGATCAACTAAAAGCATACTTCCGCCTTTTGTTGTGTCGATTGCCTCCAACATTGTAACTACCTAATCCATCGTGGGACGCTTGTTGGGATTTGCATCCCAATGTTGGTTCACCGCATTAGCAAAAGAAAACTTGGACAACATCTAGGTATCTGGGGCCTTTGACTCTGCACAAGACCCTAAAATGTACATGCTTAAGGTTGTACCTCTCGAACAACAGCATAAGTAACTTCTTTAAAAACTAAGGTCGAGATATGGCATGCCATGACAATATATTTCCTATAAACAAATGCATAAATCTTTACACGTCACATTTTCTATTATACAGGTTAATTCCTATTTAGTGCATTTATAATGTTTAACAAACCACCAAACAAATTAGATTAACAGGTGAGAACTAATAATTCAAAAGTCGCTTTATAGTTAAAAAGTAAAAGATGGACCTCTAGCTGAGCTTGAACACCTTCAGAATTCACCAGGGTCAATAAGATGTCATTTCCGACATTAGCAAGATCAGCAAGTTTCTTCAGCAGCCGTTTGAAAATTAACAATGATCAAATAAAAGAATAATAAGATTCTTGGTTATAACTATAAAAAAAAGTTAAAAAAAAGAGAGATTTGATTTTAAAAATCGTTTGTCTATTATCTTGATTGTTTTGAATACACCTCAGCATCATCATCAAGTAAGACAACTTCCGCACTGCCTACTTGTTTTATAGTATAGTGAGAACCCAACATTGGCAAATATATAATTATATTGAAACCCGATGCTTGGGCCTGGGATAACAACTTTACTTCCATCTTGCTTAAACATATTGATATGCAAGGTTTGATTCTTCACCCTCTCAAATATCACATAACCAATTATCAGGTATACATTTTCACCGCCTCAATCCATCCATGAAATAGACAATATTCAGATCCTAATTTTTTAAAGCTTTACGTCCCAAAGGCAACAATCTTTGGCATATATATGCAATAACATGTTCGTAACTAAATTAACAAATTCTTTTACAACATAAGCACATGGTAAACATTGAAACGAAGTGTAGCAGAATGATATTGGCTTGTGTAAGTAAAACTAGAGTCTTTTTTACCAAAAATATAACAGCGTTTAATTACTGTTAGAAAAAAAATTAAGATATCAAGTATTATAAAAAAAAACAAAAAAATATACGCCCTAATAGATTTGATCTTCGTATGTTTTTAACGGATTATTTGACAATATGTGACAAACATAAAAAATTATAAAAAAACAACAATATTAGCCCTAATCGATTCTTGTTCATCTGTTGTTAATAGATTATTTGACATATATTAAACAAAACACCAATATAAGCCTAAACGATTTAAAGCTCCTCTGTTGTTAATGGCTTATTAAGTAATTAGATAATGAAAAACATCAAATATTAAACAAAAACACCAAGATCATATATGAAATTAAACCCTAGATGATATAATACCAAATCGATATTGATATTCATATGTTACAGAATAAAGAGAGATGATTACCTGGAAGATGAAATGAAATCGATGAAACCCTAGGAGAAGAGAATGTAATATCAGCATAGAAGACGAACATGATTCTTGAAACCCGAGGAGAAAAAAATCATACCCTGGGATTATAAATTGTCAGCTTTTTTTATTAAACCTTGGCAGGCAAACAGGCAACAATTACCTAAAATCTGATTCCTTACCTGAACAAATTAAGCAAAGAATCATTGGCAGAGAAGGAGGGGAAATACAACATAATTTCCGACGTTGAATACGACCCGGAAAAAATGGGTTTGGATCCAAATGTGGGTTTTACCCGAGAGCTTCTATGGAACCCAAATTGAGAAAAAAAATGGGCGGGATTTTGAGGGAAAAACTCACCCACACATACATTTTACTTTATTAGAATAGAGAGAAGGTAAAGGTAATGGTAATGATAAAAGAAACTAATTAAAAAGGGCCGTGAACGACTTATCCTATTTTGATCCTTTCACAACCAAAAGTTTATGTTTCATTTATAAGTGACTTAAGTAGATGAGCCATTTTTCATAATAGTATCACACTAAAATACTACTAGTTTGAACCCGTGTATTATATGAGATTTGTCAAATAATAATAATAAATTAGGTCGTTATTTAAAAGACATGTACAAAATTAAAGATAAAAAGAAAATAAAATATATAGTACAAATAATAAGAAGTTTAGAATCTCAAATTTACAAATTCAAATAAATTTATTTATATACTATACAACATTTGTCAATATTGTTCTAACCCATTACCCATTTATAGCTATGATAAATGAAATGATAGATTAGAGAATTAGAAGGGAATTATAACTCATTTTTCAAAATTGTTTTGGCTCATAACCCATGATAGGTAGGATAAATTAGATGAGAAATTAAAGAGTTAGAAAGGAAATTATAATACATTTACCAAAATTATTTTGACCCATGACCCATGGATAGATAGGATAATAAGATGAGAGATTAAGGAATTGAAGAGGAAATTATAACCCATTTGTCAAAATGCTTTTTGCCCCATAACCCATGGATAGGTAGAATGAATGAGAATAGAGATTAGACCAAGATTGAATGTGAGATTGACACATCATTCTCATTATTTTCTGTTATTAGTATAGTTATATTATATTATATGGGGAAAGTTAACATACAAATGAAATTAACATGTTAATTGTGAGAATCAAGTAGATTAATTATATATACAAGTAGAGTAATTATGTAATTACACCATAGAGTAATTGCATATTTATATATACAATTAGAGTAATTATGCAATTACACCATAGAGTACTTATGCAATTACTTTATGGTGTAATTACATAATTACTCTACTTGTATATATAATTACTCTACTTGATTCTCACAATTAGCACGTTAATTTCATTTGTATTTGATCCAACCACATGTTAGATTAGATTAGATTAGATTTGTCAAAATGATTTTTGCCACATAACCATGGATAGATAAGATGAATAAGAATAGAGATTAGACCAAAAATGAATGTGAAATTTACATATTATTCTTATTATTTTCTTTTATTAGTATAGATTAGATTAGATTAGATTTAAGACTTAGCTACACTAAGTAGAATTTGATGAGTCATACTGCCCATTTATGGAAAGGTTAATGTCGTTATTGTCAAGAATAGCAAGATGGAAAAATCAAAAGAAATAAGTAGCATCTCTGGATTAATTTTAGTTGACAATTACCAAAATATACATATACATACTTTACCATCATATTTCCAAAATAGAGAACAACTTTTTAGCCTGAGTTTCTAGATATTTTATTTTTAGGCTAAGTAGACGGTGTCTGATAATGAAATAACATGGTTATGGCAACCATGGAGATGGGTGAGACCTATTCGAATGGCCCAGTAAGAACCGAATTTCAAAATTGCTTGAGTTTTATTTCTTAGGTTATGTTAACAAGGAACCTGGATTCATGGTTATGGAAAGGGTGGAGTGGTTCGGTTAAGAGTTTCTTGGTTAAAAACTTGAGATGGAAATTAGATAACTTGAAACATCAACTTGTGGATGGTAACTTTTGGCTTAATTACATCCCGTCAAAGTTAATGGTTATGTAAAGATTACTTTAAAACCGCATTGCTACCTAGGGCCGGCTTAACGATTTTAGAGGCCTAAATCGAAATGAGATTTTGTGGTCATTTCATGGCAATTGTTAAAAATAATAATAATAACAATAAATAAAACGCTTATTACAGGTCTCGAACCCGCGATCTACCACTTAGCAACAACCAAATTTACCACCAAACCAGTACATACCTTAAAGTTTATTTTGCCCACATTAATATATCTATATATAATGGTTGTTTTTTTAGTTTTTTTTAAGGTTTGAAAGCCTTAATTAAGTGTAGGCTTAAAGCCATTGCCTAATTTCATTGGCCTACGGGCCGACCCTGCTACCAAACTAGCACTTTTGACAAGAGGGTTAAATGTCGGGAACGAGGTCTGTGTGTTGTGTATTATACACTAACTTTTGAGCTCATGTATTACATGGGATTTGTCAAAATAATAAAAATAAATAAAGGTTCATTATTTGAAAGAAATGAACAACATTAAAGGCAAAAAGAAAATAAAAATATAGTACAAACAATAAGAAGTTTAGAATTTCAAATTTACAAATTCGAAAAAATATCTTTATATACGGCATTCGCCAAAATTGTTTTGCCTTATTACACATGGATAGTTATGATGAATAAGATGAGAGACTAGAGAATTAGAAGAGAAATTATAACCTGTGTCAAAATTGTTTTGACATGTGACTCATTGATAAGTAGGATAAATGAGATGAGAAATTAAAGAATTAGAAATGAAATATAATCCATTTGTCAAAATTATTTTGGCTCATGATTCATGGATAGCTAGAATGAATGAGATGGGAGATTAGGGAATTAGAAAGGACATTATAACCCATTTGTCAAAATGGTTTTACCCCATAACCTATGGATATGTAGGATGAATGAAAAGAGATATTAGATCTAGAATGAATGTGAGATTGCCACATCATCCTCGTTATTTTCTTTTATTAATATACTTAGATTAGATAAGGAACCGTCGATACATCTTATGGTTCATTGCAAGGTTGCTAAATAGGTGTGGTAGATTATTCATAATTGGTGAAGTTACCGACGTCCACAAATTTTGATATGGGAAATAACATTTTAGATTATCCATCTCTGCACAAGAAGAACAAGTATGAATGCATAGTGATCCAAGCTATATGAGTTGTTACATGTTGGTTAATTTGGAGAATACCGAATGCAAAGATTTTTGAAACAAACCTTTCTCGGTGGGTAATTTGGTAAACGACGTTAAGTCAACTTTCTTCTTTGGATCAAACATAGGAAGAAATGCTTAGGCTTAGAGTGGGAGAGATGGTGCAAATTTAATTTTATCGGTTTTTCTTTTATAAGTTTGTTTCCATATTCTCGTTATTTGGTGGTTTATAGTTTGCTTTTCCGTGTACATTCGGACTCCTTACGACTTGCAAGTTGTCCCTTTTTTCTTTATTTATAATATTTGGCCTTTTCAAAAATTAATACATAAATAAAAATTAGAGGGTACCACATCAAACAAGTCGCTAAGGCTTAACCGCCTAAGCTGACTAGTCCAATGCGATTCCTTTTTAAAACCAGTGTTTTTTTTAGCCACGACACAATATTTTTTGTTAAGAAGTTGGAAAACTTTGCTGGGAAGTATGGGGTTTATATAGTCGTTGTTCTGATGTTCTCCTATGCAAAACCATAAGCCCGTCCACAAAGTCGAAGTCCCTCATAGCAACTTCATCTTGAAAGAGGCAACAGTCATTAAAAGCTAATGCCGTAAAAGATTAGACCTAAAGTTGCTACTTATCCATCCAACTTACTAGCTAAATGACAAAAGATTCAAGATTACTGGACAATCTCTAAGATAACCTATGCATTTGATGGGATTTTACAATGGGTTGCACTCCACCCACGCAACTTCTGGTGGGTTTAACTAGTGAGGTATAGGATTGCAATAACTTTGTAACATGTGATCCTTTACATAACAAATATTGTCCGTTTTGTCTACAAGAAACTCACGAATTTATTTTTGGTTGTTTTAATATATAGAGATTTCCCAACATTTGTAACGCTCCTACATGAGCATTGTACAGTTCTCATCTCACTCACTACCATTTAGCCCTCCTATAGATAGAACAGAATATGACAGTATGAGATTCGCCTAAAGGGGTTACAAAATAAAACTATGTAATAACAGCAAACAATTTTTATTTTATTTTTATATATGTTTGTAAATAATTACATTTTACTCTAAACTAGTCATAGAACTCGCGCTTCGCAGTGGGGTCATACGATCGTGCTTGCGAGGATGTATTTATCTACCTATTCTAGTAAAATAAAATATTGGAGGGCGTACACGTGTCAGTGCATTATTCATTCATGATGGTATTTTCCCGTTCAAACATCTTTGACCTGCAATAACAAAACACCCAGACCCAAATCTAACACGTACTCGGTTTTTTCTTTACGCTCCAAACTCATTGTCAACATCCAAACCCTAACTCCTATCCATTCTACATCAACGTATCACAATAATCTAGCAATCCTTTTTCTAATGTATGTGTAGTTCCTTGATGTGTTTCTGTAATCTATTTAATTATCTATTGATCATTATTTTCATTCATATCTATGATTAAGTGCCGGGAAAATTCCCACTATAACCATTTTTAAGAAAGAGAGTGTGTAAAATGGCCCAAAAATCTTGAATATTCCCAAAATAAACCAAATAATATCGACTGGAGCGACGCATTGACAAAAGATCCTTAATATGACGCGGCCGACCAAAATTTTAAAAATGTTGTGGGAGCAGGTCAACTTTGTGAATAATGTTGATGGACACGGCAAAAAATATGAGAATCTTGAGGGAGCCGTTTATATTTTCTGACTTAATTTTCTTCTCAAAAGCAGTCTTCCTAGACGGTTTTTTTATGTTTCCTACCTGATCCGTACAAATTTTCAAAATCTTGAAAAATGTTCCTTTCTAATTTCGTCTTGGGAGACGCATTTGAGAGGAATTTGCTCCAATGAGATGAGATTTATATTTTCTTCTTATAAGTTAGAATCACGTCCACACCGACAAGATTTATTTAAAATCCGTCCACACCGACAATATTTAAATAGATTTTGTCCGCATCGACAATATTTTTGATTAACTAAGTTTCCTTAATCTTCACATATGTTATGCATTTGTTGCTTAACTTTATTTGTATTTTTATAATTTGAATTATTACACGTGCTCTAAAGCTAGTTACTCATATATATCAATGGATTTAGATAGATTATGTATGCTATAACCTACTCGACGGTAAAAATAAACAAGTCGCATGGTTAACGGAATATGTCTAGAATTAAAAGCCAACTTTAATTATAATAAGTTAAATAAAAAATAAGCATATAATTAAATGGTATAAAAAAGATAATAGAAGATACATTTGTTAAAAAAAGAAAATATAAAATTACTAGCATAAATTGAAAAAAATTATCAAAGGGTACGTACTTAAAATTTGGGTAAAACTTATGGGTAAAACTTTATCCAAAAGTTGAATCCTCACTTTAAGACTGTATACTAGTCATGGGTGACCATTTGTTCGATGCTTCGGGCGAAACATATTCCTAGATTGTGACGGACGGTGTGTACAATTTGTTGGTAACGACTCAGGTGCCGTATGCTAATTATATTAAAGATAAAGAATAAAAAACGTGATTAAAAAGTTAAGAAGCCTATAGCTGATTGCCATGCGGACCACCAGTGAATAATCACTATTCACAATTTAAAATACTATTTATAGAATAATGGGAACAAATAAATGAAATTTATACTAGTGGATCTTTATAAAAAAAGATCGAATTTCTTTTATCATATTCTCATCTAGATCTGTTAGGTGTGATATTTTATTTATTATTATTATTATTATTATTATTATAAAAATTATTTTGAAATAGGTGTGATACATGTATGACGATCGAACTCTATAAATAGTGTTAACTCTCCTTTATGTCAAGTACCAAAGTAGGCATGTTCAAAACGGTTTGGGACTAGGAACCGGAACCGGTTCCTAACAGGTTCCTATATTCAAAACCCCTTTTAAACAGGTTCCAGGCTCGAACCGGTTAGGGAACCGAACCGGTTCTCCCACCATCGGACCCCTAACCTATCTAACCGGTTCTTACCGGTTCCTAACCTGGTTCCTGTACCGTAACCGGTTCCAACCGGTTACAACAAATATGAATATAGAAGAAGAGAAAACAAGAGATTAGAGAACTCAAAACGTTGTAATAGCGTTTTTTTGTATTTTTTTGCGTTCGGGTTTGCGTTTTGAGTGTTGTGATGAACCCATGACACCAAATACCTATTTATACTAGTAGTGAGGTGCTCGGGGGAGCCAAAAAACGGCTATTTTTGACCCCAACGGTCAAAAAACGGCCAAAAAAACGATTTCCAACGGCTATATTAGAACCGGTTAGGAACCGGTTCCGGATGGTTCGGTTCCAGAACCGGTTCCGGTTCGGTTCCGGTTCCTACCCGCCCCCACTCAGAAATGCAAGAACCGGTCACGGATCATCGGGTTGAATCAGATAGGGTCCGGTTCCTAAAAAAAACAGGTAGGAACCGGTTCGGGTCCACCGGTTCGGTTTCAGGAACCGGTTTCGTTGAACATCTCTATACCCAAGCAAAAACATTTCATCATGTCTATCGAACAAGAGGAAGTAATTTGCCCCGATCCTAATTTTCCTCCTAATGTTTGGGGGGATCGGTTTACATCTGTGACAAGGTACAAAATTATTATTAAAACTTAATATAAACAATGATTATGTTTATTTAATAATTAAATTGTTAATAACGTTTGGATGTAGCAATCTGTAGCTCAAGTCAAGGTAGAACAAATAGTGAAAGACTTGACGGAAGACGTGACAAAAGATATCGTGTCAATTTTAGATATTCCTACGGAACACACAAATTTGTTAAAACTCATTGACATGATACAACGTCTTGGTATAGCCTATCTTTTCGAAGAAAATATTGATCAACCCTTGCAACATATTTATGACATGTATGGTGATAATTGGAAGGGTGGAAGCCCTTCTCTTTGGTTTCGTATCCTACGACAACAAAGCTTCTATGTATCATGTGGTGAGTAATTAATTAAGCATGGATTCAATTAATATTAATCGTGAAATAAGAAGCTCATGATCTTTTATGCGAATTGAAACAGACATTTTTAAAGAATACAAAGACCAAATCGGGTCTTTTAAGGAATCGTTAACCAATGACGTCCATAACTTGCTTGAGTTGTATGAAGCGGCATATTTAAGAGTGCATGGTGAAGTTGTACTAGAAGTCAGATGCTCTTGTTTTACAACAACCATCTTAACAAAATAGCAAAGGATCTTAATGAGACCAACACTACATTGTCTACCCATATACAAGAGGCACTAAAGCAACCTATACGAAAAAGATTGCCAAGACTAGAAGCTGTGCGTTACATTCCATTCTACGAGCAACAATACTTTCATAACAGGGCTTTACTTGAACTGGCCAAGTTGGCGTTCAACTTGCGTCAATCACTGCACAGGGAGACGCTCAGCCAACTTTCCAGGTATACACGCAGACTTGCCCACACATCTTATCGATCGTTCTACTTCCTTTCGTGAATATATATCACATTAATTACCTTGAATATATATTCTAGGCACCTTCCATTTCCTTTTAAACTATTATTGAAGATTTAAAAAAGAAAAAAGAAACATATACAGGCTTGTTCATGCATCATCATCATGTGTGCTAATTTATTATAGATGGTGGAAACGTCTTGATGTCCAAAACAATATACCTTATACAAGAGATATATTAGTTGAATGTTACTTTTGGGCACTTGCTTTGTACTTTGAGCCAAAATACTCGCATATGTAAGAATTTTTTTAGCAA
This sequence comes from Bidens hawaiensis, assembly GCF_021521415.1. Lineage (NCBI taxonomy): Eukaryota > Viridiplantae > Streptophyta > Magnoliopsida > Asterales > Asteraceae > Bidens > Bidens hawaiensis. Next base: position 63,089 of record NW_027505080.1, on the reverse strand, counting down.
AAATAACCTCGATGGCAACGATTCTTGACGGTACATATGATGTTTATGGTACTTACGAAGAACTTAAAATCTTTACTGAAGCTATTCAAAGGTATTCGTGTGCACTATATATCTGCATTATGTATAAAAACATGAAGTTCGACTATTGAAACTAATCATGCCACTTTCCAAGTGGTTAATAACATGCATAGATATGCTTCCGAAATACATGAAACTGATATACCAAGAACTTCTTGATGTTTACAAAGAAATGGAAGAAATCAATTTTTTTTTGGGATCGTCTTAACTACGCCAAAGAATCCGTTAGTTTTTTGTATTTCATTTGTGGATCATACACACCGAAAGAACTGAAATTAAAAACAAGTGATATTGGTGAATAATATTTTCTTGTACCAGATAACTGAAAACATATGGCGTTATAAATTGAGATTACCCTAAAATTGATAGCGATAACCAACTAATGATATTAATAAAAAATTAGTAACCATCATATTCTCAAACAAGAAATAGAATAATGACTAACAATCATTCATAAAGATAGAATAATAATAAAATAGTTATAAGTAATTACGAGAAAACATTTGGTACATGTGAGCCACTACATATACAAAAGAAAGAGTTTATTAGAAGCTTTATGATGGAAGCTAAATGGGCTTATGAGGGGTATGCACCAACATCAGAGGAGCACATGTCACAAAAAATAGTGACAAGCGGATGTTACATGCTCATAGCAACATGTTTTGTTGGGATGGGTGATATGGTTACGGATGCGTAACTCAAATGGGTTCTCATACATCCTCCTATTGTCAAAGTTTCAGGTGTAATCGGTAGGCTCATGGATGATCTTTGCTCCCGAAAGGTCCATTTATCGAACTTCTTCTTTCACAATATGTACTAAACAATTTGTTTGTTGCTGGTTAATGTCGTTTTTACAAATAAAAATATTGGAATATAGTAAATCGGGCCGTGGGCTCGATACTAAAACCTTCAATACAATATTCCAATAATAAATTGTCGTGGCTTTTATGAAATCTAGCACTTTTGGAATAGTGGTGGGTCCAGATATCTTTCTTAATCGATTTATGGATACTCGTTTTGGTGTTCATACATCTATCGTGTTTGTCTGAGAAGCAAGCTATTTATTACTTTACTAAAAGTGCAGGAAGAGAAAGAAAGAAACCGTTGATTGTTACATGAAGCACTATAATGTCACAGAGGAGTATGCTTGCAGCGTGCTTACAAATCAAATTGAAGATCACGCACGGAAAGATTTCACCCAAGAAACCTTCGTGTGTAAAAATGTTCCAATGCCTCTAAAATTTATGTCATCAACTTGGGACGGATTACCTATGTTTATATAAAACTATAAAAGTAAAGATACCTTTTCGCTTACGAGAGAAGAAATAACGGGCCACATCAAATCTTTGCTTCTTCATGGACTTTAGCCAGTCTCTGTCATCTTGGTCGATAACGGTTTAGGTTTGGCAATCTCAATAATGAGCAACGTCATCTCAAGTTGTTTACTTTTCTATTTTTGTGAAACTTCTTGTCATTACAAATAATTTGTCAATTAAGCTAATGTCGGAACTCTTAAAAGAATATGCGAACATAAATAATAATAAAGTAGTTGATTTGGTTTATTTATTTTTTATTTTTTTGTTTATATAAAATCTTTTAATTGTGACTTTATTGTAGATGTTACAACTTTGTATGTTTCATCTTTAAATTAAATCTTTTTGTAAATTCTATATATGCTTCAACTTTGTATTCATTCCTTGAGTTATGACTTGAAGGATATTTCAATTTTGATTCACTATAAATACAAAGGTATTTGTTCCTAGACACACAAAAATATGCCGTTAACATCTACGTGAACTCCTTCATCATTCTCTAAAAATTCTAGCAATCATTCTCTCTACTACAAGATAAAACTTCAGGTTTAGAGTCCTCCCCGACTGTACACACAACTTCGGCCGTTGTATCCTGGGAAACATTCGAGTTCTCTTGGGAGACTCGGAATTTGTTTTAAGGGACCCGTGTCAAACACGAAGCCTCGATCATAAATAATTTGTAATCTTATTTCATGATTATCTCAAATGTAATCACCAAAGGTATATATGTGAATGCAAAACAATAAATAAGGAAAATATATTAAATTATTTCATTCTATACTCCCTCGCAAGTTGGAGCATGGAGATCAAAAATGCCTAACTTGTCCAGTAGAAACCGCAACTGTTTAGCACCAAGAGACTTCGTGAGCAAGTCAGCAATCTGTTCTTTAGTATCAATGTATAATGGCTCAATATCCTTCGACTCCAAACATTCTCTAACGAAATAACAATCCATTTCAACATGCTTCGTGCGTTCATGAAAAACTGGGTTATTTGTTATATGTTTGACAGCTGCATTATCACAAAATAATTGTGTCGGGCCGGTTTGGGAGACATCCAAATATTTCAAGAGCCATCGAACCCATAAAACTTCACTGACTGTTGATGCCATAGCCCGGTATTCAGCTTCAGCGTAAGACCTGGATACAGCAGATTGCCTTTTCGATTTCCAAGAAATAAGAGCCCCTCCTAGAAGTAAAACATAACCGGTTAGTGATCGTCTTGTATCTTGACGACCGAGCCAATCTGAATCGGTATACCCAATGAGATTCACCCCACCACTATTTGGAAGTAAAATACCTTGACAAGGAGTGAACTTCAAGTATCTGAGAACTCTTGTAGCTGCTTTCATATGATTCTGTCGAGGATCAGCAACGAATTGACTAAGAACGTTGACAGAATAAGTGATGTCAGGTCTGGTGGCTTATAAATAAAGAAGTCGACCCAATAACCGTCGATACTGGCCAGCATCAACACGCACATCTTCATCGTCTTTACCAAGTTTGGTGTCGTGTGCCATAGGAAAAGCACTTGGTTTACAACCCAACATACCACTATCTTCCAAAATGTCCATCACATACTTTCTCTGACTAAGGACAAGACCATCTTTGGTTCGTGCTACTTCGATTCCTAGAAAATATTTCAGAACACCCAAGTCTTTGATGCTGAATTTTCTGTCAAGAAAACTCTTTGTTTCTTTAATTTTCTTTGAGTTGTTACCCACTAAAATAACATCATCTACATAAATAAGAGCTGCCACAAATGTACTTGATGTTTTAAAAATAAAAAGTGAATGATCAGGCTTAGATTGTTCAAAGACAAACTCGAGTAGAGCCGATGTAAACTTTTGATACCAATTCCTGGATGCCTGTTTTAGCCCATACAGAGATTTCTTTAGCTTGCAAACCTTTGTTTCTTTCCCTTTGTCAAAACCTTGTGGAATCTTCATGTAAATTTCTTCGTCCAAGTCACCGTGCAAAAATGCATTATTGACATCCAATTGATGTATTATCCAGTTCTTCTTTACTGCAACTGTCAAAAGTGTACGAATGGTGACAAGGTATGCCACTGGGGCAAAGGTTTCATGAAAGTCAATTCCTTCCATTTGAGTAAAACCTTTTGCTACCAACCTTGCTTTATATCTTTCTATCTCCCCGTTTGGTTTGTATTTTAATTTGTACATCCACTTTGAATCTACTGCTCATTTTCCTTCCGATAGATCCTCAAGGGTCCACGTACCATTAGTCTCAAGTGCCTTTATTTCTTTCTTCATTGCATCTATCCAATTTTTATCCTGAACTGCTTGCTTAAAAGTCTTTGGCTCATCATTTAAACTGATGGCCGTTAAAAAAGCTTTATGCGAATCAGAAAATTTATCATAAGAAATAAAATTGGCAATAGGGTATACCGTCGAGAACTGCTGGCTAGACTCGGGTGAAGTTTGATCAATAGATGGTGGGAGATTCACAACATAGTCTTTAAGTCGAGCTGGGCGAGTTCTTGTTCATTTTTCTCTGGTGGGCTCTTCATGTTCTGTTTCTGATTGGGTGTGGGTTCGGTCACATTGGTTTGCCCACTGTTTTCATTTTCGACCGTGGGTTCTGCCACTTGGGTTGACCCTTCGTTTTGTGACATATTGTCATAGTTTGTATCACTTTGCATGATAACATCATCTTCATGCATATTCTCGTTCATGTCACTATTTAGTCTATCGGTTTCTGGCCCATTTTCTTCATGTATGTTGCTCGTGTTTTCGTGTGGAATTTGATCATCATAATACCATGTTGGAAACGCAAAAATTTCGGGTTCATCTTCCTCTTGATCAATTTGTGGGTCGTGAGGAAATGTGTTTTCAACAAACCTCACGTCTCTAGACACAATTATCTTGTCATTCTTTACATCATAAGTCTTATAACCCTTGGTACCCCGTGGATAACCCAAAAATATTCCTGGACTCCCCAGTTCCTCAAACTTGTCACCTCTCGTTTCAATATTACGGTAATATGCAAGACACTTAAAAACCTTTAAATTTTCATAATCTGGTTTTTGTCCATAAACTATCTCATAAGGGGTCTTGTTTTCAATGGCTTCTGAAGGAAGCCGATTCATAACGTAGGCTGCCGTCATGATGCATTCTCCCCAAAAACGTATGGGCAACTTAGCTTCAAATCTCATAGCCCTTGCCGTTTCGAGGAGATGACGGAGTTTACACTCCACCACTCCATTTTGTTGTGGGGTATGTGGGCAGGTGGTCTCTAGAAGAATACCATGCTCGGTGTAAAATTTGAGCATTCTGTTCGAGGTAAATTCACCTCCGTTGTCACTTGTAATTCTCTTAACAACCTTATTAAACTGTGTGTTGATCATTTTGTGAAAACCAATTAAACAATCACTCGCTTCAGACTTGTGTTTTAAAAGGAATACCCACACAGATCGACTAAAATCATCAACTATGGTTAAGAAATAGTTGGCACCTGTAAGTGAAGGAGTTCTATACCTTCCCCAAATATCACAATGTAAAAACTCAAAACAACTTTCCGTCTTTATTGAACTTATTGGAAAAGGTAATCTGGTAAATTTGGCTCTATTGCAAGAATCACAAAGCGTACCGTTTGTTCCGAAAGAGTCTTTTTTAACAAAATTCAAAAGACAAAGTTTTCCTTGCGAAGCATGTCCAAGACGCTTATGCCATAAATCACTAACAATCGTCATTGCTTTTCAGTCACTTCCCACCATGCTCATTTGATAGAGTCCTTGCTTGCATTTACCTACCCCAATCAACCTCTTCGAGTTCAAGGTATGCATAACACAAAATTTAGGGAAAAACGTTACAGCACACTGCAAATCATTCGCTAAACGACTGACAGATAAAATATTGCAACTAAATGATGGAACATGTAAAACATTCTTAATTCGTATTCCGCTGGGTAGAATGCATGACCCTCTTCCTTCCACTGGAATGGATGAACCATTGGGTATAGTAACGGGCAACTCACATGTGTTTTTCAGATCATTATCGAACCAATCAAGCCTATGAGTTATATGATCAGTAGCACCCGAATCCACAACCCATTTGCTACTAGTGTCGAATTTACCTTGTATCTTGGCGATGGGTGGGACTTCAGTTTTAACCGAAGCTTCTTTAGTAGCAAATATTCCAAGAAATTGTTGGTATTGTTTGTTATTCAAACCAGGAATAGGACTATTCTTGGCTTCATTGTGATACATATTGCCACAGTAGTTTTGTTTTTTTTTTCTTTTTTTTTTTCAACGAAGTAGAATAAACCATTTATTTTTTTCTACTTTGATTTCTGGCACAACCAATAAACATCAGTCTTCAATAATTGTGATTCGTATTCTCCCCCAAAGAATTCAACTTTAGTAGGCTTTTAAAAGAAAAAACTTCACTTCACAATCGACAATTATTTTGCTTGTCAATTTCCATTTGCATGTCCGGACCAAATCAGATCTGGGTTTTATTGGAAAAGAACAGCGTCGGTGGTATAGCAAGGCGGCTGGTATATTTTGAATAGGGTTTTCCGACAACAAAACAGTGGTTGTATATCTCGGTAACAAAAAGAGAGCTTATCTATGCGCATCTGCAAATCTTGAAGCAACCGGTTGTACGACGCCCGGAGCTCTGGCGGCGGCGGGGAGTTTAGGGTTTAGATCGGTTTGAGCAATGGAATACCTGCTTTGATGCCATAAATAATTTGTAATCTTATTTCATGATTATCTCAAATGTAATCACCAAAGAGATATATGTGAATGCAAAACAATAAACAAGGAAAATATATTAAATTATTAGGATTCGTCTTTGTTCTTGTACTTTTCTTTTATTTCTTTTGTAAAAGTATTGTAATTTATAGCTTTCTTTTATTATTGTATTGTATTTAGAGTTTATACAAGTGTGCTAGTTTTTTATTTTTTGACGAACAGTTCCTTCATGCTGCATGCATGCCTTCTTGTTCTACAATAAGAACCGAGAACAACAATTTTATAATTAAATAAAGTTGTCCTCTCAAAAAGCGTTCTTCTTCTCTTTTAAAAACCGTAACGAACGTAATCGATGTCGACCAAATTCACATTGACTCGCCGCCACAACGATCGAGTTTTACCGACCGTATAAATGCCGTTCTAATTTTTTTTCTTTTTTTTATCATAAACTATGAGTGTACTGAAAGTTATACAAGTTTATTTTTTAGGTTTAGTGCCAATACAGTAATGAAACAAACCGAGTAACCGATACCATTAACTCTGTGTCACTTTGATCATAAGTTCTTTGTGTGCCGATATTGCTTTGGGCGCTAATAGATTTATATTTTGGATTTAGTGTTGTTGCCGTTATGAACTTAACTGACACTGAGAAATCACGGAATTGTGTCGTCGGAAGGATTAACTGACACTGAGAAATCACGGAATTGTGTCGTCGGAAGGCGCGCGGTTATATTTTTAATTTTTTTTTTTTAGAGTTTTTGCATATATGTATAGTGTCCATACTGTCGATTTGTTTTAAATTTTTATTATCTTATTTTTTTCATGCCGTTTTGCCCCGTAAGGCACATGTTTCTTTTTTTCGTTTATGTTTATTGAGGGTTTAACTTGTTTTTTTTCTCTCTTTCTTTTTTTCAAATAATATGCTAGTATTGGTTCTTTTTACTATGTTAATTTATTGTATTTGGACGTTGACGAATTTGTTTTTTCGGTTTATTCCTGGTGCCGTAACCCAATAGCCACCAAGTTCACATTGACTTACAATCATACCGTGTAGGTTTTACCAATCAACTACGCATCGTTTTAAATATGTTTTTTTATAGTAATTACGCTATACTTATACGAGTACCAAACGCTTACTATTTTGGGTTCATTGTCTTTTAAAATATTAGATCATACGGAGATTTGGAGATCCTGCATCGGCAAACTACGTCTCCGGCCAACCACACGTGTCTTTATAATATTTTACATCATCACCACGTTGTTGCCACGCTTTCCATCACTCACCAATTTCCTGCGACAAGTGTAAAAACCTACAAACACTATAACAGCAGACTTAGACGCTGTTTGTCTCACCATCTCATTTCTCTTTCGGCTGCCTAGCTACTATATATCACCCAATACAAACCCTTAGTATGACCAAAATCCGTTTTTCCGGCGAACTCTTGAACAAGATGAAGTATTAAGTAAGTGAGGCGTCTTTCATAATTTCATTATTTTTGTTTCTAAAGTAGTCAATATGCTGTCAAGTATCATTAATCAGAAAAATAATAATCTTTTTTTTTTTAATTGTTTTCACATATCAATACTTCAAATTTATACTTATATAAAACGGTTATGTACGTTTTAATTATAAAATTTATTGCAATTTCCATTTTTTTTTTAATTTTAGAATTAGAATAAAATACCCAATCAATATAACTTATTACAAAAAAAAAAACACTTAAAAAATGGGACATTTACATATATTCCCTTCCTAAGTTTTTTTATTACATAATTCAACCCTTAAAAATTAATTACATATTTTCCCTTTCCTAAACCACATATATTGCATATATCCCCTACCTAAGTTTCTTTATTACATATATCACATTCTTAAAAACATCAATAGCATATCTCCTCAATTTCAACCAAAACCGAGTTGGTGTTACAAATATATCAAACGCTAATAAATCCAACTAGTTTTGCACGGCGTTGTAGTGATGTGTGTGCATTCGGTTGGTATTAGTTGCAACGACATGCGTTGGTATCGGTTAGGTTTGTTGAGATATCAACACTAAATTCAAAAAAATATTCTGCTAGTGGCAATACCCACGCTACATTGCCGTTGCGGCGTGGTTCAGACCCCTAAACTCTCACAAAACTATGCATTGAGTATGTAAGGAAAATATGCAGAATCTAAAATTAGAGAAAAGCTTTTGTATTCGTGAAACAAAGGGTACTAACAAGAACAATATAGTACTAGCCCTATTTATACATAAAATTAAACCCATATGCTAAATAAACTAAGTATATGTACTCGTGGTTTCAAGCAACAAACTCTTAACGATTACTTGTTCCCAAGTCCACACGTTTGCATCCCATAACTCGGTCAAACTAGTCCTGTTCTGCTTTCCCATGTGACTCGTGACCAAATAACGTGTTGACCCGTAAACGAATACCGTAACCGACTCGAATCGTCTAGACTTTTTTTGGACAGCCGACCTTCACCTCGGTCATGTCCAATTTCCATAGTCTTCTTGGTTCAACCCGAATCAAGTTCACCACAGTTGTAGCATCTCACATTGTATCCTGCTAGTACCGTTCATTAACATCTTGACTCTTCACAGTTGTAGCATCTCACATTGTATCCCGCTAGTACCGTTCATTAACATCTTGACTCTTCACAGATCGACAACCTCTTCACTTCACCATCCACATCCAAAGCCACTCCAACGCCATAATGTTTTGACCTGCAACTAAATACAAACTTCCATACCCTAATGTGAACGAGGTATCTGTAAAATAATAAAGAACATTGATTATTTTCATCCCATCAATCAAGCATAATGCAGCAGCCTACATGGATCTTTGGAAGTTTTGGCCGATGGTTGGTTTTTTACTCGTTGGCTATTTTGGGATTGTAAATAGAAGAAGGGTAGAAAGGTAATTTGTTATTGAAAGGGAAATATGTAATTAATTTTTTGGGTTGAGGAAATATGTAATTTGGTGGTGTCAAGAAGAGGAAATACGTAAGAATCCACTAAAAAATAGAATTAATGACAAACTTAAATGGGTCAACCCCCAAGGTGGACCGAGCACGACCCATTTAGCTAAACAGTTCATATGTGCAACTCAAACCTGCTAATTCCAAATCCAAACCCACAATTTTCATTTTAGGTTCTTGTTATGCTAATTCCAAATCCAAACCCCCAATTTTCATTTTAGGTTCTTGTTATGTTTTCATGTCGTGTTGGAAAATCACACCCTGATTGTGGCTTAAATAACTTCATAGTTTTCTTGAATCCGGCATCCTAATATGAAAGTCTTTGGGTGTGAAAGTACAGTATGCTAAAAAAATCTAAGTTTTAGTTCTTAATATTTTTATGCATTTATATATTTATAATTTATAATTGTAACTAAATGCCAAAATGATATTTAAAGGAGTAACTTCACTTTAATTGAATTGATATTTATCAATTAAATGTAAAAAACTAATACTTAGTTGAAAAATAAAAGTTCTAATAACGATTTTTAAAGCTATCACGTCAAAGTTCATTTTTTTTCAATAAATATATTGACGATCGTATTTGACAAATCATATTATATTTTATTTAAATGGTGTAAAAGATCGGTTTATTTTCAAATACATAGTCTTTTATTGGTCAGATCATCACTACATTAAATATGACATTATTTTTGGTTAACTAACCATACTTCATAACACTTTACTTTAAAGAGAAAGTACGTTGTAGGGCTTGTTTTAATAGCAATTAATGAAATTGTGAATAAATAAATAAAATTTGCACTTGCTACCAATTAGTAGGTTAGCTTTTAAAGGTGATAAGTTTAATAATTTAATAACAACAATAATAAAGTTCAAAATTTTGTTTATCATATTCTAACTAGTACTTTTTCTGTCCGGCAGACGCGAATATCAATGTGGGAATGAAACGGTTATATTAATCAGTAACATGAATGATTATTATACTTACTAAAATCCTATAAAGACACTTGGCAAAAAAATAACTATATATCATACAACCGTAAGTGGTTCGGTACACTACAAAGAAAGTAGATTACAAGTTTTTATGAGAACAAAACATTTTAAAAAAATAATAACCTGCTAACCGTGTGTCACCGGTTGATTGGATCTTCATGTACATCAACCAAAACCTGCAAGAAAGTAGATTAACATTTTATTTAAAATAATAAAAACTTGCAGCACCAAGTCAACCAAGTATTTTATATGGATATTAAAAAACTTTTATATTTTAATAGACATACAGTGATCATGATCATGATGTAAACTGGTCTAACCCAACCCCTTTTTAGATTTCCAATTCCTCTCTTTTTTTTGTTTATACTTAAAGCCAAAAGTAGCACCTTGGTTTGCCAATTTGGGTGGGGGTGGGGGGTTGTTGGGTTTCGGCCATGTTCTTCATTAACAATATTGACTTAAACGTTATATATTTTGTGTTGGTTTAGCTCACATTGCTTCATAGAAAAGCACATCGAGCCTCGAGAGTGTGTAGTGGCCAGTCACCCACCCTTTCTGTCAAGTTTAGGCTCTCTTTCTTTAGTTTAGTATAATTTTATTTAGGTAGTTTTTTATTTTGTTTAGTATTATTCCTTTCATTTATTTTCTTGACTAATTATTTCGTTTTTATTTGCTTTTTTCATACCGAGCCTATTTTGATCAAACCCATTTAATTTGACCTATATTTTTTACCCTCCCCTACCGAAAATTTCTAGATTCACAAGTGGTCTATTCTGGCAGCCATTAAGACTAACTACAACCAAAAAAATCTATGTTCTGATAGTTTCAAATTACATAAAATCAACAAACACTAAAAAATAATTGCTAGATTTTCAATAGCAAATTGTAAAAAAAAAATGGGGGCCTTAGCACATAATTTCTAACCTTATGAAATAAGCCAACATGTTGTACACTTGCATAAGATTTGAACTTTGAAGTCTTCATACCCATTCACTGAAAATAGTTAATTTTGACTCGTTCATGAAAATCGACAAGTTTGACATGTTTCATGTCACGAGAAGTTTGACCCATTAATTAAAAACAATAATTTTATCTCATTTATGAAAAATGGTAATTTTGACACGTTCACTTAAAATGACAGTCTTGACCCGTTGCTAATTAAAACTAATATGTTGGCTCCATTACTATAATTGAAAATTTTGACCCGTTTACTAAAATTATAATTTTTATTCGTTCACTAAAAATGGTAAACTTTACCTACCCGGTTAACATCTACACAAATTTCCTTATACGCTTCACACGCAATAAAACGAAACATATATCGAAGTTCCTAAATGAACATAAAACATCCAACTAGTTAAAAATACCACATCAGCCGCAGCTACAACATTCATGTTGCTTGGCCACCGTCGACAATTGAAACCTTGGTTACATTGTAAGGAAACGAAGATATTACTATGTATAATCAAAATTACTATAAAAATGTTAATTTTTAATGGTAAAAGCTACAAACCCAATTAAAGAAATACATTTTCAAAATGGCACGTTTTGACTCGCCCTTATTTTGCTCAAAACTTGTTTTGACCCGTAAGTCACCCAACCAAATCCCCCTGTTTTGCCACGCTTACATTTATCTGGTGGGTTAAATGTCTAAGGTTTAGTAATACATTTTTGTTTTTGCTTTTTTTGGTTTATTTAATTTATTAGTAAAAACAATGGGGCCCATGAGATTATTAATAACTCTTTTTCTTTTTTAAACTTAGGGGTATTTTGGTTATTTCAGGTGCACTTTGCATAAAAAATAACCTCAATTTATTTTAGGGACCAATGGTGATATGTTTGTGCAATGGATCTTATATTCGAACACCACCCCCTTGATGTATGAACAACTCTATGCGGCTCGTATAGGGGCTATACGACGTATAATATAGCCCACCTTTTATTGACATACGTACGGAGGGGACATGATGGTAGCTTTTTTCAGTCTATACGAGCCATATAGATCCTATACGAGCCGTATAGGTTTCCTGGCTCGTATAGCCACCTACCACATGTGACCTATACGAGTCGTATAGGGGCTATATAACTCGTATAGACAGCATGTCAGTATGCACTCTGACAGGAGATTTATAATTATTTTCTGGTCTATATGAACCGTATGGATGGTATACGACCAGTACAGACCAGGTATCCAGATCTTCTTGCTCCAACAATGTAAGGTTTTTGTGCTGTTTTGTATGATTATACCAAGAGTTGAGTTAATACGAGTCAAAACATATACATCAATAAATGGAATTATTTTTCTAACACTATATTTTAAAAGCTTAGATAACTCATATAGGTGTCAACCAGCACAGATGGCATGACATCTAAATTCTAAAAAGTCGTTACCCCGAAACGCTCATGTTGTTCGTAGGTGTTGGATTAATATGGAGCAAAATATTTACTTTTAAATTACATGTTTATGTTTTATAACCAACTCGATTGTTATTTTTAATATTTTTTAAATTTTAAAGTAATTCAAAAAAAATAAAAAAAACTATACGAGTCAAATAGCCGCTATACGAGTCATATAGCCCTCTACTGCTCGTATCGGGGCTATACGATAAGGGAACAAGATGTGACACTAGCCGACAAAAAATGACATAACTCTGCACCTATACGACTCGTATAGCCCCTATACGAATTGTATAGGTTCTCTTGGTGCTTGAATAACCTTCCTAGTGTGTGTATAACCCAAGCCTTGTGAAAACATTTGGCCTAAAGTTATAATTTTGATCCTGTTTTGACCCGTTTTTGCCAAGCATATATTTGACTACTGGGTTAAAAGTCTAAAATACTCTTGAAGATTTATACCTTTCTTTGTGCTTCTCAAGAAACTGAGCCAAAGATGCCTTGCGCGCTTGGGAAACAGCTGAATACCACAAATTAATTGCCAACTTTCGTATATAACTTGAAACACGTTGAAGGAAAAATCTTTAAAGTAATAAAATATTACCTGATTTCATAACTTCTTCAAATGAACTAATAATTCTTGAGCTATCCACTTTGCTAACATGTAAACATGAGCCGCTGAACGTTGTAGCACCTTCATCTTTGAAAGTGGGGCCAAGAGGGTGTGAGGACACCGATATTGGGCTTGAGATGCCTAAGCAGGGCTGCAGGTAAATCGGTTGAGTCACATAACCATGTTTCCTATAGGTGTTCCTGAAACCGGCACCTAGGCTTGAACCCTAGCCTGAGGTGTGCTTGCGGTTGCGGATGCACCATTTCCCACCAAGAACACAATAGGTTGAGCCTAAATAAAATAGTTAAGAAGATATAAAGACTCTAAGGGGGTGTTTGGTAGAGGGAATTGAGGGGTGAGAAATGGAATTGGAAAGAATTCTCTTGTTTGTTTATGAAAGAAAGAGGTGAGAAATGGAAATAAACCATTTCCATTTCTCTGATTTTGTTTCTCTAAAAAAAGCGGAGAATTGGATTTCTAGGGTTTCATTTCTCAGCCTCACTCTCTCACGCCTCTCCCTGCTGTTCGATCTACAGCAGCAAACTCACGCCTCTCCCTGCTGTTCGATCGACTTGCAGCCTCTAATCACCCACAAATCATCTCCAATCCAAGAACAGAGTTCGTATTCGCGATCCTTGCTTCGATTCCAACGATCCTAGGTATGAAACTTTCATTTTTTCGACTTTCTTATGCTCGACCAGACCTAAACCTCAATCCAAACTCAGCTGCTGATGTCGATTGTTATCGTGGGATGTTTGTATGTTGTTGGTAATCGATTTAGATATGTTAGATTTCAATGGTTTATGTTTAATTCGACTCTTGATGAAATCTTTGGTGCCCTAGATGTCTAGGTTGGGAATTGAACATTATATGGTATGAAATTGATGAGTTTGAATCATAAATTTTATGTTAGAATGATATTTAGATGCTAGGTTGAATGTTGGAACCGATAAATTGAATGTTTACATGAGTTGCTTGAATGCTGTTGCTGATGAAATCTGTAATGCTGTTTTGTTCAAACAATATTTTGATCATAACAGATGCAAATTGATCGTTTCTTGAGTCTAAAATTAAGTTCAAAGAGTCTAGTTTCAAACCCCACTGGTTTCGTAATTTTTAGAGAAGTTTTGATTACCCAAACGTGAAAAATAAAACCGAAGGTCAAATCTGTTTTTGACTGACAGATTTTAGGTCCACTTCTAAAGAGCATAACTCTCTTGTTTTTGAAGTTTTAGACTTCATTCCTCTTTCTAATGAACATTTTAAGTGTCTAGAATATTTCCCAATTGGCCTTGTATGCAAATCCTGAGTAATCAATTTTTGAGAAATTTTGGCATTTACAAACTCTGAACAGTAAATTTTAGATACCTTTGATAATTAGCATTTTAGTTGAAAACCTTATACATACTTTAAAAATTTGAGAAAAATATATAAACACCTAGAGATGTTGAAGTTTCTGTGAAAATATTTTCATAATTTATCTCAATTGTTTTATTGATAAATAAATCTATATTTACAAACTCAAATCTGACCAAAAAACTCAGATTTCTACATATCAACAAATCATCACTTTTTACACCATTTTTATCTAGAAATTGACTTGTAACTCACATGGAAACCTTAGGGATCTTGTATAACATTGACTTGTAACTCACATGGAAACTTGGATGTTCAATTTCATCCAAAATAACATATATATTGATGTAAACATTGGCAATTAAACAACATTCAGCAAGTCAGTAAATAAAGTAGCCTGTAATCATTTTTCTTGCTTTCATGATCACTTTGTTGCTAATATTTGGATTATATTTTGGAGTTATTTGCTTTTCTTGAATTTTCTTATATTTTTATGTGTAGATGGCAAGATCACCTTCCAGACAAAGAATAGTTGCCATAGGTGCATTTTATGTCATTTATGTTACGATTCGTTTGTGGATGTTGTGTACTTATCATTTGCGTCGGTTGATTGAGTCAATGACTTTAAGTACAAAATATTTAATGAGTTACCATAATAGGCGTGAAAACATGGTGAGGATGGTTTATGAAAGTGATGTTACGAGTGTTGTTAACATAAGAATGAATATACATGCATTTACAACACTTTGTGATATGCTAGAAACTAGAGGGGGACTAAAGAATAGTAAAAACATGCTAGTCGATGAGCAAGTTGCTATGTTTTTACATACCCTTGCTCATAATGCAAAGAATAGGATACTAGTCAACAGATTTCATCGGTCCAGGAAAACTATAAGTCAGTATTTCAAGTTAGTCTTAAATGCTATATGTCGATTACACAAAGAACTCTACAAGTCACCCGTGCCAGTGCCAGATAATGAAACTGATGAAAGATGGAAATGGTTTAAGGTTAGTCAAACACATTTTTTATTAAAGATATTTTTTGCTAACATAAATTAGTAAGTAATGTTTTCTTTTAACTCAGGGTTGCTTAGGAGCATTAGATGGAACATACATTAAAGTTAAAGTCCCTGCTATTGATAGAAAACCTTATAGGACAAGAAAAGGGCAGATTTGTACTAACGTGCTCGGAGTATGTACGAGAGACCTTTTATTTACGTATGTCTTAGCGGGATGGGAGGGTTCTGCAGCTGATAGTAGAGTTTTGCGTGATGCAATCAGTAGACCCAATGGTCTTAAAATAACTCCGGGTATGTGATAGACAATTTTCAAAGAATATACATAGATTTAAGTATGATAATTAACATAGAGTTTATGGTTAATTGTAGGAACATACTACCTTTGTGATGCCGGTTATACAAATGGTGAAGGATTTTTAACTCTATATCGAGGTCAACGTTATCATCTTAACGATTGGTCTCGTCCTCCTACGAATGCTAAGGAGTTCTTTAATATGAGACATTCATCGGCCAGGAATGTTATAGAAAGATGTTTCGGAATGATTAAAGATAGATGGGCTATTTTGCGTGATAACTCATATCATCCCATAGAGTCCATGCCACGTATCATCATTGCTTGTTGTTTATTGCATAATTTCATACGAACAACAATGAGTGAAGACCCTCTTGATAACGAAATCCCAGTAAATCACACACAACCTGCAAATGACCATGACAATGTTATTTCTATGATCGAGCCCTCACAAGAATGGACCGATCGTAGAGACCTTCTTGCTAATGAAATGTTTAATAGTTGGACTGCGATGCGTGCGCAGCGTGCCAACAATGTTTCTTAATTATGTTTGACAATTATGTATTTTTTATTTGTAGAACCAAGGATGTTTCTTATTAATGTTTATTTATGCACTTTATTTGTTTCTTATTAATGTTTCTTGTTATATTTGTATTTGTAGTTAAATGAATTATGATTTTTAATTGTATAATTATGCATTTGTACGTAGACATGGCAGATTCAAATATAGTGAGAGGAGTTACTCGGAGCAAGCATACCTGGACAAATGATGAAGATGCAAAGCTAATTGATGCATTAATGGAGATACATGCATCCGGAAAGTATGGTGGTGCTGACAATGGATTCAAACCAGGTTATTTAAATGGTGTTCAACAATTGCTAGATGTAAGTCTTCCTAACTCTGGCCTCAAAGCAGAACCACATATAAAGTCTAGGATGAAGGGAAGACACACTTTAGCATTGTATATGATATGGTGCATACAAGTGGGTTTGGTTGGGATGAACAAAAATGTTGTATTATTGCCGATGATAGTGTTTGGAATGAATACGTGAAGGTATATTCTAAAAAATATATTTTTTAGATTTTAAAATTTTAGTCTAATTTATTTGTAATTGTCTTGTAGTCTCACAAAGGTGCTGTGAATTTTCGTGACAAGTCATTTCCTTTCTATGACAAATTGTGTACCATATTCGGTAAGGATAGAGCTACTGGTAGTAAAGCAGTTGACCTTGGAGAAGAAGATGTTGTTCAAGAGACGTAAAAAAGCTCACCTGTTGATATTGAAGACTTTGATTTTGTTGATGAAGCCGTTCCAAATGTTGATAGATCTGAAGGACAAACAGGAAGTGTAACAAGCAAGCGCAAAAGAGGTAGAAGCACGGATGCAGATGAGATATATCGAGAGTCTTGCAAAGATATCAAGGAAGTTTTGCTTCGATTTGGGGAGATGGTGGGTGAACAACTTAGCAAAGAAGGTATGGAGGCTCGTGAAATCTATGAAAAGGTTAGTGATGAGTTGAAAGCTTTACCAGGTATCACTACGAAAAAACGGTTCAAAGCAGCTCATTTGATTGGTAAAGATGTGGATCTAGGACGTTCTTTTCTTGCGTTGACAATAGAAGAGAAAATTGAGATGGTCGAGTTGTATACCGATGGTTCAATGGGATAGTTGTGTATGGTTGAAGTATGTTTTGTATGTGAATTGGTTTTAACTATGGTTGATGTTTTTTGCTTAAAAACTATGTTTTGTATGTGAATTGGTTTGATCAATGCATATTTTGGTTGGAATTTATGCATCTTTTTATATGTTTTTTATTTTTTAATAAATATTTGTTATGAAAAAAATACTTGTGCTAATGATAAAGTTGATATAATTCTCTGTTTATTTCCTATGTACCAAACAAGAGAAATGATTCTCAGCTATATTTCTCTACTGAAATCTCTGTACTACCAAACAGAACAGTCAATTCTCATTCTCCAGACCAATTCCCTTTCTCTGCAATTCCATTTCTCTGTTCCATTTCTCTACAATTCCATTCTCTGTACCAAACACCCCCTAAGTCTTTTCATCAAGATTTCGTTTTTGACAATAAATATTTGATTTATATAACTTCTCAGGGGAGATATCATCATACACATTTACTATCCTACCATAAAAGATGGTTAGTTGAGCGGGAGTACAAGAAACCTTGGAATTATTATACCTTCAATAAATAATAATTAAAAAACCATCATCTCAAAATGAATAAAAGTATAAAACAACACAAAATTCATGCCAATGTTCGATGGTTCCAGCAAGAAAGAAGCCAATAGACGGAACCGCAACTTCATTTCTTCATGTCATTTTCACATGGGTGGGGTAGTTGATAAATTTGGTTGAGGTCCACCTGGACTATTAAAATTAAAAGCAGTAGTCACCTAATTGCAATACAAAATATAGCAATGCCAAATCTGAAATGAAGAACACCAACGTCTCTCAGACGGATTTTCCTTAGAAAATTTGGGTTTGTAAAGATTTAGACACGCTGAAATGTACCTTCATCAATTCTACATCATGCCATGGCCTCTTATCTGATCTAAGACATCCACCTTTATTCGGGCATGAACCCGAATTGCCAGAAAATCTGGCAAATACACAAGAAAAACTGAAACAAAGATGCAGATGGTCAACTTAATATCACACATACACAAAAACAATCAATCTGTTAACTTTTAAAAATTTATCATATCACAAAAATTATCAAAACAATCAATCTGTCAACTTTTAAAAATCTATCATATCACAAAAATTATCAGATTATTTGTTTACTTTAAAACTTTCTTTAAAACTTTCTGTTTCATGAATCAACCGAATTGGGTCAATTAGGACAAAGAAAAATATACCTTGAGCAGTGTCGCTAGAGGTGGCAAATGAGTTGGTTTGGGTCAAACGAGTCATGGGTTGAAATGGGTTTGGGTCGAAACGGGTTAGGTGGGTCAACTAAAAAAAGGGTTATTTTGGTTTGGGTCGGAACTAGTCAAAACGGGTTTTAGGTATTTTTTTCTTTAACGAGAATAGCGGCGGAAACATTTTAGTATTTTTAGATTTTTTATTTTTTATTTATATTTTGATTTATGATTTTTTTATTATTTATTTTGATTTTTTTTCTAAGGAGTTTCCTATTAAGAACAAAAACCCCTCAAAAAAATATTTAAAAATAATAATAAAAAAACTATAACTCAAAATATAAATCAAAAACAAAAAACTAAAATGTTTTCCTTCGTTGTCCTCGTTCCATAAAAAAAACCACCGTAAAATCAAACCGAAACCGAAAAGTCGACGGAAATGAAACAAAAAGCCAAAATTGTAACATCCTAAAATTTATAATGTTAAATAAAGAAAGTTACGTTTAGTGATTTCGCGTTATTAATTAATTAATATCGAGTAAAGAACGGATCATGGATTTAGATTAATTGAGATGGGTTAAATGAGAATGGGCCTTAGGTCCATGGGCTTTAAGGGATATAAATATCCCCTAAACCAACCTAAAACCCTAAACCCTCATTTCATTTCCATCATAATCTCTACACACTCCAAACACATACACACCATAAACGAGCAAGATCCGAGAGAGAGTAAACGTTAGTTGGTATTAGATCTTATTACACGAGATCTAGAGCGTATAAACAAGCTAACCAAGATCGAACGAGCGCTAAAGGTATGTTCTTGACCTTTAAAGTTTACGTTTTATTGAACGTTTAGCCTTTTGAATGTCCTTAAGCTTAAAGATCCAAGCTTTATAGTATATACGGGATATATATACGACCGAAAATGGTTAGGGAACGTAGTGGGTGATGTCGAACCATAACAAGGGTATTAAAATCGCCAAAATGCTTGATAAAAACCAAACCCGTAGCTGAACTGGGCAACTTCGCCTGCAAACTGATAACTTCGCCTGCAAAAGCTTAACTTCGCCTTCAAAGCTTAACTTCGCCTTCAAAGTTTAACTTCGCCTACGGCCAAGTTCACCTAACTGGTAACTTCGCCTATGCCAAGTTCGCCTAATTGATAACTTCGCCTACGGCCAAGTTCGCCTAACTGATAACTTCGCCTAAAGCTAAATTCGCTTAAGGTTTAACTTCGCCTAAAGTTAAGTTCGCTTAGAAAATAAATTAAAAACCTAAAGCTCGACCCCAGCCAGGGGCTCTGCCCCTTGGACCCTGCCAGGGGCTGCCGCCCCTAGACCCCGTTCGTTGTGGGTCATATAAAGATAGAAATACAACATGAGTAGTAGTAGTTAATTGATACGTATACTTGTTATACAGTCAGCCGTGCACAACTGAAGAAAGGGATAACTATTAACGGAGAGCGTAACAGGATTCGGGTGAGTTTCTAGCCCCAATTATGTGTTATGTTTTCGGGGCTGTGTGCATACTCGATATGTTTGTTAATACGCTTATCCTAAGAGATAAGTGTATGCCTTATGTGAATGATGTGATATGTATGAATGATGGCTTGACGGTACGTGAACGATCTTCGGATATTGCACGTACTGTCAGGTTGTAACGCTAAGTATAAGGTAAGTATGATATGTATGCTTATGTGTATGAATGTGATAAAGTTAATAAAAGAAGGAAAGGATGGTTGTATGGTTACGAAGAGGGTACCGAGCCCTAATAATACTCGAGGTATGATGTATGGTTGTATGGTAACGAAGAGAGAATCGAACCCTACTAATATTCGAGAACTAGGGAACCGAACCCTAATAATACTCGAGGAAAGAGGGTACCGAGCCCTAATAATACTCGAGGAAGGAGGGTACCGAGCCCTAATAATACTCGAGGAAGGAGGGTACCGAGCCCTAATAATACTCGAGGAATGTAGGGCGTAATGCTCTTTATAACGTAAGATATGAAAGTAAGTTAATACAAAAGAAAGTATGAAAGTATGAAAGTATGAATGAAAGAATATAAGTTTATGTGTATTGTATAATGTATGATTAACTAGAACTCACTCAGCGTAGCTGACTTTTAGTATGCACGCAGGTGAGTAGGATGAGGCAGCTCGCTTGAGGAGACACGTGGCACTGAATAAGAGGCTGGCATCGGAAGACTCAAGACGTTTAAGTTTAATGTTTCGTTTATTTTGAAAGACAAAATGATGTTTTAAGACAAGACGTGTTTTGTTATGAAATGTTTTATGAAAGCTTTTATATTCCGCGAAAGTTTTAATTAACTCTGATATTTAGAACTGTGTTTATGAGTAAATCCAACACGAAAGTAGGGCTACCGGTAACGGGGCCTTACAAAAATCGAACCAAATAAATCGAAATCAAAAAATCAATCAAAACGAAACTAAAAAAACTGAAACCGAACAAAGACGAAACTAAAAAACGAAACAGAAAACCAAAAACGAGTTCGGAACCGACCAAAAAGAAACAAAAACCCAATCCGTCCTGTGTGAAAACTCGTGTTGGCTTGAAACTTGAACGGAACCCGTTCAATCTCAAACTCGTTTCGTGCCAAAACCTGTCTCGTGCGGAAACCCGTTCCGATCCGAAACCTGCCATATTTCCTTAGGACACTAACCCACAACGATCCATTTCTTTGAATATGGCGACCCAATTTGACCCAAAAATTACAAGATGAAATTTTAAATGACCCATTTTGACCCACTTAGTTAAAATTTCTGACCCAGACCAACCCATTTTATATTTAAAACAACCCAAATTGACCCATTTAAAATGGTTTGGGTCAAGATTGCCACCCCTAAGTGTAGAAAATTAGAACCATGATTGTTTCAACTGATTGACTGACTGAGATTCCTTCCTTAACAAAATTAAGATGCAAGCAGATTTGAACACATAATAATTTTGAACACCCAAAGTAATGATACTTGAATGTGTGAGAACTGAGAACATAATTAAATTAGAATTAGTACTTCAATTTCATTTCATGTTCCTCCTCTTTGGCATCATCAATCAAAATAATTAGAAAAACCTTTAGACCATTCCATCAAGTGTAGAGGACCAAAAGTCACAAAATTAATCCAACATTGATGCCAAAATTAAATATCAGAATCATCAAACAAACACCCAGCCCTAAATCAAATGGTTGCTGTCGATTGACGGCGGTTAAAGCGATCACCTTCCGGTTAGCTATGGAATTGAACTGAATTTGGAAGATGAATGAATGTGATTGTACGTCGATAGGATTCTGAGATATGAATGTGTGTTGCAACCATGTATGCCGGAGCAAAATAGGAGTGGGGATGAGGGAAAACCGCTTGTAAGATTGAGCAAACACGTGATGAAAAATGGAAAGAAGTTTTTATTATTATCAGACGGATGAAATTTAATCTAGGTTGAATTATTCGGACGGCTCAGATCAAATTCCACTCTTCTGTGACACACACACACACATATATATATATATAATGCGGTTTTTTTGTTAAATAATTTCAAATTTCAGAAATTTATGAAGAGGTGATAAATGGATGTGACATTGACAATCCCAACTCAATAAATAGTGTTTTAACCCTCCTCTATGCTAAGTGAAAACATTTCATCATGTCTATCGAACAAGAAGTAATTCGCCCCAATGCTAATTATCATCCTAATGTTTGGGGGGATCAGTTTCTCATCTATGACAAGGTACAAAGTTCTTACTAGAGCTTAATAAAAACAGTAGAGTATGCTTATTTAACAATAAAATAATTTGTAAATAATATTTGAATGTAGCCAATAGCAGAGCAAGTTAAACTAGAACAAAGAGTGAAAAACTTGACCAACTATGTGAGAAAAGATATCAAGTCATTTTTGGATATTCAAACGGAACACACCAATTTGTTAGAACTCATTGATGTGATCCAACGTCTTGGTATAGCCTATCTTTTTGAAGAAGATATTGATAAGGCCTTGCAACATATTTATGACGAATATGGTGACAACTGGAACAATGGAAGCCACATATTTATGACGAATATGGTGACAACTGGAACAATGGAAGCCCTTTTCTTTGGTTTCGAATACTACGACAGCAAGGCTTCTATGTATCGTGTGGTTAGTAATTAAACATTCATTCGATTAATAATAATGTTGAATAAAAAGAAGCTTCTTTGATTTGAACTGAAACAGACATTTTTAATGAATACAAAGACGAAAGTGGGTGCTTTAAGGACTCATTAACCAATGACGTCCAAGGCTTGATTGAGTTATATGAAGCAGCATATTTGGGAGTGCACGGTGAAGTAGTATTAGAAGATGCTCTTGTCTTTACAAGAAATCGTCTTAACCAAATAGCAAAGGATATTACTGAGACCAACTCTAAGTTGTCTACTCATATACAACAGGCACTAAAGCAACCTATACGAAAAAGGTTGCCAAGACTAGAAGCTGTGCGTTACATTCCTTTCTACGAGCAACAAGATTTTCATAACAAGTCTTTACTTGAACTAGCCAAGTTAGCGTTCAACTTGCTTCAATCATTGCATAGGGAGGAGCTTAGCCAACTTTCCAGGTATAAACGTAGACTCGCGTAACCCATCCTATCGATTATACTACTTTCATTCGTGTACATGCATCACCATGTGAGCTAGTTTATTGTAGATGGTGGAAACATCTTGATGTCCCAAACAATATACCTTATGCAAGAGATAGATTAGTTGAATGTTTCTTTTGGGCACTTGGTCTATACATTGAGCCAAAATACTCGCATGCTAGAATTTTCTTAGCAAAAGTTACCTCAATGGCGACAATTCTTGACGACACTTATGATATTTATGGTACTTACGAAGAACTTAAGATTTTTACTGAAGCAATTCAAAGGTATTCGTGTGCGCTGTATATGTACAAGATGTATTAAAGCATTTAGCTCAACTACTGAAACTAATCAAGGAAGTCACTTACCAGGTGGTCAATAAAATGCATAGATATGCTTCCGGAATACATGAAACATATATACCAAGGACTTCTTGATGTTTACAAAGAAATGGAAAATATCATGGGTGGAGACGCATATCGTCTTAACTACGCCAAAGAATCGGTTAGTTTTGTTAACTTTCATTTTTGAATTATTAATTCGTACCCAATGAATTGAAACGAAGAACAAAATGACATAGGTAATAATAATTTATGTGTACTAAATAACTAAAAACATCTCTGTATATAGAGATTACATGAAAATGACTACGATAAAGCAAAAAAGAAATGAAAAATGAAACAAAGAACAAAACAATAAAGCTAATAATATTTCATGTACATTGAAATCGAAAACAAATCTTTAATGTATATAGAGAGATTACAATGAAAATGATAATGATAATCTTAGCCAACTAATGATATATAATGATAAATTATCAATATTAGTTATCCTAATATTCGAAGTAGAAGTAGAGATAGAATAATGACTAACAAACAAATATAAAAATAAATGATAGATAGACTACTAATAATTATAATTTACAATAGACAACAAACTCGGCTAACACTACTATTTTAATTTTAGCTAGAACGAAAAAATTTTGGTGCATGTGACTAACTATATAGATCATAGATGAAAGAGTTTGTTAGAAGCATTATGATGGAAGCAAAATGGGCTCATGAGGGGTATGTACCAACAATAGAGGAGCACATGTCGGTTTCAATAGTGACAAGCGGATGCCACATGCTTATAGCAACATGTTTTGTGGGCATGGGTGATATGGTGACAGATGAGACGTTTAAATGGGTTCTTACACATCCTTGTCTTATCAAAGTTACAGGTGTAATTGGCAGACTCATGGATGATCTTTGCGCCCGAAAGGTAGATTTGTTATTCGTATGCATTATACATTTTTTTGGTTGCATGTTGTTTTTACAACAAAAATACTAGTTGGTTATTATGACTTCTTGCTCGTTTGAAACAGTGGTGGATCCATATATCTATCTTGCTCGATTTATAGATATCTTTTTGGTGTTCACACATCTATCTTGCTCATTTGAAATGCTAGCTAGCAGGGGTGTCACCAATAGGGGGCGGGTGGTTGACGGTCCTAGGGCCGATAACCCAGATAGGCCCGAAAATTGTAAACAACACCAAGCCATTTTTAAGAAAAGAAATCATAGTTACTATTGTATTATTTACTTTTTTTGTATATAAGTTATCGAATTTATATTTTACTTAAGACCCAAATTTTACCCGTTTTTGACCAAAATTTTTTATCAATTCTCAAAGACATCCTTGCTAGCTAGCTAGCTATTTATGGCTTTACTAGAAGTGCAGGAAGAAAAAGAAAGAATGAATGTTGCATCTACTATAGATTGCTACATGAAGCAATATGATGTCATGGAGGAGTACACCCGCAACATATTTAAAAATCAAATTGAAGATGCATGGAAAGATTTCACCCAAGAAACCTTCGCGTGTAATAATGTTCCAATGCCTCTAAAAAAATGTGTCATCAACTTAGGACGGATTGGCGATGCTTTATATAAAAGTAAAGATATTTTCTCGCTTGTGGATGACGAACTTATAGGTCATATCGAATCTTTGCTTATCCATGTTATGAGCATATGACTTCAAGCAGTCTGTTTATCTTCTTGATCGATACTGGTTTAGTGTTGCCAATCTCAATAATAAATAACATTATATCAAGTTGTTTGCTCCTTGATTATTGTGAAACTTTTATTAATTATTGCTAATTTGTTGAGTAACTAAGTTAGCTGATGTGTATTATCCAAAACGGCAACATTCATGTGTTGTCACTTTTGAACTCGTACGACAAAAAATTAAAACAGGCTTCTTTCATGTTTTATATTAAAACATCCACCTTGTGGTATTAATGCATATATTTTGGTTTTGACCCAAAAAATAATAAAAAAAGTAATAAAGTAATATATGTGAAACCTCGATCAAAAGTCATAAAAAGAAGTTGGAAAATTACGCCTTTAATCAAATAGTTTGCACAAATGAAACCTCGATCATTGGTCGTTACCCCTAATAATAAAAAAAAGTAAAGAAACTGAATATTAAAAAGATGAGACATACTTAATTAATATTAATATATGTGAGTTGGGGACTTGGGGTGGGGGGCTACATTTCCAACACCGTCGCACACATCATCCACCATTCACAACCATCACTACCAATTAGGGTGAGCTTCGGATAGTATCGGTATCGATTCCGAAAATTTGAAATATTTGATACTGGTACCATAATCTTTGGTTCGGTACTAGTACCTATATTTCATGTAAAATTCAGGAAATATCGGTACTGGTACCGAAAACGCTCATCCCTACTATCAGCTCCTACCTCAATCACTCAATTTGAAACCAGACACCACCGCCATTATTTGAAATCAACCACCACCATCAGTTGAAATATTGGGATCTTCGACATCTACTCGCCACCACCACCACCAGAAAATTAGGAAGAGGTTTCGAAGATCCACATCTACTCGCCACCACCATAATCGTTAAGGAGGGTTTATGTGTGGTTGATGACCTTGTTCCAAACTGTCTCCACAATTGACGATGACCTGTTTCAGAAACGGTAGATGCTTTGTTGGTTGTCCATTCTGGGATGTGTTCTATTGGAGAATGAGGAGGTCATCACTGTGAAGTTAAAATGAGAAGAGGTGGTGGCCAACGGGGGCAACGTCGATGATGTGTTCTTGTCCAAACCACACACATGCATCGCACGTACACGTACACACATCAGTTTAGTCATTTTACTCATTACTTAAAAAAATGTTAGGATCTAATTAACACATATTCATGTTGCTTTTAATATATTTACTTTGAGGGTCACACGCCAAACAGTTATCCAACATACGTTTAATGTGTTAATGGGGAAACCACATGAAGACCACTTATACGTATACTTATTATAGATTCCTAGGTTGATGGTTGTTTCGGGTATACCTATTTTAGTTTCTTTGAGGTTTATTATGATGTTTAGTTTGTCTTGTTTGTTTCGTTGGTTTTACCTTGAGTTTTTTTGTTAATTTCTCCTCTAGCCTCTTTATAAAATTGCCGTTAAAAACAATATTATATTTGGTGGAATAATAATAAATTGAATGATGATATGATCTAATAATAGTT
Organism: Bidens hawaiensis; assembly: GCF_021521415.1. Lineage (NCBI taxonomy): Eukaryota > Viridiplantae > Streptophyta > Magnoliopsida > Asterales > Asteraceae > Bidens > Bidens hawaiensis. The sequence continues at coordinate 36,271 of NW_027505080.1, read as the reverse complement.
ATTATTATTTTTATTTATGATGGGTTAATAAATATTAATTTATTACCTTTTGCAAGTTATCTTGGAATTAATCATTGGTGCATTAATATAGTTAGTTAAGTAGTAAACTAACTTGCCGTTCAAAAGAAAATTAGTAAGTAACTTATATAAATTATCATTTATTCTGTATTAAGATTCCAACTACTTAGGCTCAATCTAGTTGCCATTTAACCAATTATGTTGAAATCTAACTTGGTTGATGATCCATTACATAATGTACAAGACTACCAACTTTAGCTATTCGAGAAAAGGTGAAAGGCTCCTTTCCACAATCTCAAAAGCGCCCACTATGGTCTTGATGTGGCAGGTTATGGAACGTTGTGAGTTTTAACATCGAATCTTTGATATTTAATGCTCAAGTTGTAGTTCATTTGATAAGTGAAAAAGAAAAGCACTAGTTCAAATGCAACTTATGAAGGATTTAGGATGCACTTTACTTATTACTAGTAACTAGTAAATTATCCGTGCGTTGCGCGACCAAATTTGTTGATAAAATCCGGGTGTAATAGCGGAAAGTCAAACGTGAATTTGGTGGATATTGGCTACGTTCGTTACGTTATGGAAACTAAACATAAAAAAATTCATTAAATTAACATGTTTAAAATAAAAACAAAACAAAAAAAAAAAAGCAGTGGCATTCGTATAACATATTATTAAAAAAATAACATAATTATTCGGTCTGCAAAGCCCGGCTATTGGTGCCTGGGCTTGGTAAAACCCGAGCTTTACGACGGTGAGTCGACGCGAATTCAGTTAGTGTCGGCTATGGTCGTTACGGTATAAGCAACGTTGGTAAAACCCCTAGCGTTATCAGTTTCGGTCATTGAGGTGGAAAGTCTACGGAAATTTGATCGATTTACTTCATGTTCGTTTACGGTACCGGAAATAATAAAAATTCGTTCGGTTACATTCGTTACGATACCGAAACTAAAGCAAAAAATTATATAAAAGTTGAGGTGGACTAATGGGGTAACGTCGGCCAGTAAAACCCAGGTGTTGGTCAAACCCGAGCATTGAAGGTTACGTGCGTTGAGGCGGTGAATCTACGCGATTTCATAGATTAAAACAAAAAAATTACCATAAAAAATTAACGTATAGTTTGTTACCTTCTTTACGGTACTAAAATAAGAAAAAAAAATGGACAATGCTGGACCATCACTTGACCCAAATAAGGGCTAGACGGCACCAAACTTCAACTTTACTTGTAGTAGATAACAAATGAAAGTGGGCTCAAGAAAATGATGGATTAACAATTTGTATATATGGCCTAGACTTAAACGAGTAGTGCAGCCCACCTGAATTGTACTAAGTCCCACGTAGAGGTGGGTAAGCCAGGTTTTCAGAAACCGGAACTGGATCCGGGGCTGGTCAACAGAAGTCAATAACCGGGTCATGCAGAATCTGGTTTCGAATATTGTCGGGTTTTTGATCGGTTTTTATCAGGTTTTGGCCAAGTAGAGTTGAGATCAGTTCCGGCAGGGCCGGGTCGGTTCGAGGTCTGGGTATGATTCTTGGGAGAAACTAAAACCTGTTTCGTACCTGCAGGTCTGCTATAACCAGCCCTAGTCCAGTTACAGGTGAACCGGGTTTTATGCCCACCTTTAGTCCCACAATTGGAAATTGGAAACATGCCAAAACTATGCGAGGGCAGCCTTTTGGCCCAAAATTGTACGTCTTTATAAAATATAGCTTGAGATCTGTATGCTGAACTAGTAATTGATGAAAAATAATATTTAATATTAAGCAAAATGCAAGCATTAAACTTACAAAGCTGTTGTACTGTAGTGTTCAAAACAAATTAAATATTTAGTTAGTTATTTTCATCATTCGAATTAGTTTTTAATATATAGTTATCAATTAACAAATAAATGATAGTGAATGATTTTAGAGATTTAGTTTGTTTTAATTTATCAGGGTTAATATGAAGGTGATAAGTGACAAAACAGTGTAGGTTTTATTAAAAACTAGTTTTTATCCCATGTATTACGGGGATTGTTTAAAAATTTTCGTTTCTAATATTGTGAATGCATTTTTTTGGATTTTAGTTTATTTATTGTAAGAAGTTAATAATATACTTATACCTATTTTGATTAATTTATGTTGGGTTATGTCATTTTTTAATGAAACGTTAAATGAATTATCTACTTAATTTTTATATTTATTTGTTTATGTTCATTTGTTATAATTTGGATACTATTTTGTGAAAATTTTCATTTAAGTTAAACTTAAAAGGAAAAAGAATCGCTAATATAACTAAATCCATATTAAGTCATTAAATTAGGGTTTGATTACGGGTTTGTGAATCTCGTTACTAACAAATCAGATGTAATAAGATCTTCCACTAATTTCTGCAAAACAGGCATCGTAAGTCTCCTTACGAGAAGGATAAGAGGGGCGGTCTTCCCGTCATCACCCTTTGGCATGAGAATAAGTACTGTTTTTTGTAAGGAGAGACAGTACAAAGTAATTGATGTAATCTGTAAAAAGTGAATCAATACATCATGATGGTGTGTAAGGCCCCGATCCCGGAAATCTTACCATGCCGTTGGATTTACTCATAAACACAGTCCTAAAATCAGAGTTAATTAAAACTTTCGCGGGATAGTTAAAAAACTTCATACATTACATTACAAAACATCGAATCTTGTCATAACATACAAAATATCCTTTCATAGACATAACATAAGACAGTCATGACACTTCTTCATAGATACCAGTCTCTTTAGCTCATGCCATGTGTCCCTCCTCAAGCCAGCTGCCTCAACCTATTTGCCTGCGTGCATACTAAAAGTCAGCTACGCTGAGTGAGTTCTAGTTAAGCAGGTAACATACATTTCATTCTCATTCTTTACATTCTTACTTCCATACATTCCTATTTTTACTTACCTTCATTATTTTATACATACATAACCTTTCTACGTTTTTAAAGAGCCTTTCGTCCTATAACATTCGCATATATTATTAGGGTATGCAACCCTTCATTCTTCGCATATATTATTAGGGTAGGCAACCATTTATTCTCCGCCTATATTATTAGGGTAGGCAACCCTTAATTCTTCAACTCTACATATCATACATACCATTCATACACTACACATATCGTACATACATTTCTTTCATTAGCTATATCTGTTCTCATATACCTCTTCACACATACGTTTAACTCTTTCTACACTAATTAGGTATATTTATAAACATTCATACGGCATACACTTACCACTTAAGGTAAGTGTATTAACTAAACAGCCCCAAAACATAACACAGAAATGGGGCTAGAAACTCACCTGGGTCCTGTTTCTCTCGGAGTTAAGTGTGATGCCCTTCCTTATCTGTGCACGGCTAACTGTGTAACAAGGCACGGGTATCAATTATCCATTTCAATTACTTCTTACATCTAGGTGAATGAAACCCTCAACTAACGGGGGTCTAGGGCAGCGCCCCTGGTAGCGGGGTCTAGGGGCGGCAGCCCTTAGCAGGGTCCAAGGGGCAGAGCCCCTGGCTGGGATTGAGCTCAGAAAAATTTTATTTTCACTAACAATCCTTTAACAAAAATGCATCAGAAAGTGGATCGGGCCACGTTTTTCATCAATTTAAAAAAAACAATTTCGCATGAAAATTTCGCTTCGCATGGAACTTTTTCACTTCGCATGGAACTGTTTCGCTTTGCATGACTGTGCGATGCGAAATTACCTTTTTCGCTTCGCATGGCTTATGCGATGCGAAAATTTTCTTTTTCTTCGTTTTTTACCATTTATGGCCATTTCACTCCACGACTCTCCCTTAGGACCCAATTTAACCCTTTCCAAGGGTTTTGGGTTGTATCAACTTTGTATACTTGCGTTTTATAAGGCCCGAGCATCGCATTTTTACCATATAACACTCTCGTGGGATTATAACTTATCAAGTTCATGTTTTTCTTCCATCTTACACCCCGATATATCCTTCTATCGGTTTGCATGTCAAGACTAACCATAAAAAAAACACAACCTTTTAAACCAAAACCCACCTTTTTGCTTGGGGTTTGGTTCGGATCGTAGATCTGGACGTGTTCTTGCTATTCGAAGGCACTTGAACACCAAAATCTTCCTTACTTTTGCTTGGATCCGAATCCGAAATGCTAGAGAGAAAGTTTGTGTTTTCTAGTGTGTGTGTGTGTGTTGTGTAAAAAAATGGTGAAAGGATGGGGGATGGCCTTATATAGGGAGCCATGGGCCCCACCATCTACCTCTATTCCAACCTTATCCAAATACAAACACGCACACAACCAAACTAACGACACACCGATAATAATAAAACTTTCCGTTATTTATTAATTCTCAAAATACGGATGTTACATGATGATGAAGGTATTTATAGCCGGGGATGGGGGAAGGTGATTGATTGAGTTGTCAGCGTCTAGAATATTCTTTTCTACCTGAATGGACGCGTGTCGTGCCTTGACAAGGTGTGACAGCCTGACCATGTGCATGGTTATTACCAGGTGTCCAGCAGCCCCTCTTCATTGGCTAATGTCCTTGTCAGGGAATGTTATATCGATCTTCTAAAACTTATATTGCTACAACTGCTTTCTCTCGTCACGTAAGAACTCTATATTGTTCTTCTTGAGGGGCTTTTTGTGTGATCCTCGGACCTCTCCCGCGGGTATCTGTTGATGACCCGCGAATAGCTTTCTTGGGCTTGCGGGTTGTTTTACTATCCCACCTCTATACAACATGTAACAATGAAATGTTTATTATTAAACATGAAATGCTTACTATTAAATATGTAAATTCTAACACTTTAAATTATTCGTAATATAAGTCTAAGTCTTATATATATAAATATATTTTTGTTCTTTTGATCATTTTCATTTGATTTAGCGTCAAATGCTATTTAAATCGAAGTCCCGTTACATATGAAATAAACAAGATAACTGGTCAATTAAAATTGATTAAGTATATAAAAAAAATAAAGAATAATAATTCTGCTTCTAATTTATTAATATTATCTTCTATGAGAGTCGGTAGTCTTCCTATTTGAAGAAACACTATGTGAACCCTGGACAGATTATAGATAATCTGGGGGTTAAGTAATGTTTCCCACGGATGAGATCTAACTGAGAAGGCTGTTCTTCAGGAAACCTGCAAAACAAACACCGTAAGCTCGTCACTGAGAAGGGGGGGGGGTTCCTCCTTGTGACCACCCTCCGGCGTGAGAATCAGACTAGATTGCTCTGAATATAAGTGTATATTAAGAGATTGCTAGATAACTGGATAGCAGATGATCTTACCATTCCAAGATGTTGGAGTATTTATAGCCGAAGGTAGGTTAGAAGGTATAGCCGGCTGAATAGTATTCCTGTTCTACCAACAGTGGACTATGCACAGGCCATACTGGTTGGTGGATAGGTTACGGCCAACAGTAACTATGTCGGCTGCACTATTCCTCCAACTGTAGATTATGCACGTCCTACCTACTGTGGATTATACGCAGGCCATGCTGGTTGGTGAATAGGTTACGGCCAACAGTAACACTATTTCACCAATTGTAGGCTGCGCATGCCCTGCAGTAAGGGTTGGTGAGTAGGCAGCGGCTAATAGTGACAAACAGTACTAGAGGGTGCTCCTTCTCGTACTGTTGTCGGTGAGCTGTCACCCTGTGATTGGCTCATGGGCTGTTCTGGTCAGATTGTCTGTCCTATCCATACCTTGGTAGGTATAGTACAGAAGATCTTTCAGAATCATACGGACTGGCTCATTTTGGCGGGATTGTTCCCGTCTTGCTCATTCCTTCATGTGACTACTGAAGTATCTATTGTCTTGTGCGTGTAGCCCTGCTGTCTGCGGGTAGCCTTCCCTGATGGCTTGTATCCGCAACTGCGGGAACAGGCGGGGTACTTCACCATTGGGAGGCTTTCCCTGCGTGTACAGCTTGCGTACTGCGCGTAAGGTTCTCTGAGCATGGTGGGTCCTGCGGAAGCAGATGGCCTTTGCGCAGACGTCCCTGTTCAAGGTGAGTCTTGCGGGACCAACTGGGCTCTGCTGGGACCTACCTCTTCAAGTCCCCCCAGTCCAATGTTCTTCTCACGAATGTTTAATAAAGTGAGGTGAACTTTTGGACTTTGAGTAAGGGGTTTTGAAAAGGCTTTTTAGTTTTAAGGTTCTCCGTGGGGATTCTTCCCGCGGGTTTCCTAGTGTCACTTGCAAAAATTCCCGATTTTTTTGCTTGATCTTTGGGTATGATGCGGGTAGGTATGTAACCTTCTCGCAAGGCAGGAGCGTTGAGTCTCACTTGTATATAGTCTCCATGAGGTTCTGGTGGTTTTCAACATAGTGATCAATTATGCTAAGACCACCAATTCCATTACGGAGTTTCAAACAATATAATTCTCGACGTTCCCGTTATGCGGGGATGTTATTCCTCTATCCGCAAGCATTGCCTAGAAGATCCTTCTTGGTTTCAATTCTCTGCGGGTGCTAGGTATGTGAAGGGTTTTGCCTTAACACTGTACCCGCACCTGTCTTATAGTTACTTGGTTGCCAAGGTATTCTTGGCTTCAATTCCCTGCGGGTGCTAGGTATGTGAAGGGTTTTGCCTTAACACTGTACCCGCATCCGGCTTATGGTTACTTGTTCGCCAAGGTAAGGGGTGTTTTCCCGCTTACTTTTGAATCTTTTTTGAATTTTGAATTTCAAAATTCGAAGAGTTGGTAGAAAGATAGGAACAGTCCAAACGTCTGAAACGTCGTGCGACGGTTTCGTCTGACTGTGTCAGGACGTGCAGGAAGTTATGGTGACGTGACATTATATGGTCATTCCAGTCTCTTTTTCAGGCGCGTGGGCGCGATTTTTCGGGCGCGTGGCCGCGAAATTACTGGCACACGTCCTGTCAACAGCTGTTGCCATCCTGCTTTATGCCACGTGTCATAGTTTCATTGCACCTTCGATTTCTCTCTCCTCCGCATTAAATTCATCGCATTAATTGCGATTAGTATATAAAGGGGGAGAGGGCTGTTTGCAATCCACACTTTCACCCTTCTCTTCTTCTTCTTTAGCGATTTCCGGCAAATACTCCCCTTTTCAGGCTAGCATTTTCCCGAAATCGCTTTCTTTTTTCTGCACAATGTCTTCTCGTGATCTTGAGTCTTCGGCCGATGACAAGAGTACTGCTGGTGAGTGCCAGTGTGCTCTGCCCGGCGATCAGTACCGGTATGTTGTTAGGAAGTTCATGCTCGATCCTCTCGAGCCTGAGTTTCCTGAACCCCATCAGACCGTGTACGATGCCCCCAGTGGCAAGATCGGGGTATATGCTGCATTCTTTGTTTATGGGAACCTTAGGTTCCCATTGACAAAGTTTGTTTACCGTGTCCTCGAAAGGCACGGTGTTCATCTGACCGAGCTGCACCCAATGGCGATCGCGAAGATTCGCCACTTCGAGTGGGTGTGCCGGATATTGGGTGTTGAGCCCAACGTGGACCGCCTGATGACCTTCTATACTTGGAGGTGCATCCAGGGGTGGTACACCCTGACAACCCGAATCAAGGGTTTGAAGATTTGCGCGACAGAGCGCAGTCTCCGATCGTGGAAGCGGGAGTTCTTCTACATTTCTGCTCGCGCCGTCCCCATTGCCATGAAGTTTAAAAATGGCCAAGCCATTCCGAGCTACCACGCCACAAACTACCAGGAGGCGGAATGGTTTGCAAAGATATCCCGGGTCCAATCTCCGGTTTTCCGGTTTCCGGAGTCCGGGATGGTGATGTTGGGGATGAGCCGAGTGTGGAAAGAGGCTGACGCGCAAAAGGTTCCAATCGTCCTCGAATACGGTTCGAACTCTATCCCTTACGGTATGCTCCGTTTCTCTTTGCTTATACGAGTTTATCTTCTAACTGTTTATTTTCTTTCAGAGGGGAACAACTTGGAGTCGCTCCTGTACCCGCGGGAAGCTGACGGCCCCGCGCGGATGGGTACTCGTGCTCTAGACGAGAACGAGTTGCCCATCCTGGAACAAATGGCGGATCGGTTTGTGGAGGTCTACCCGCCGGGCCAAGAGATCCTGAGCCACCGGCGGCCAGGTAAGGCGATATTCTATCCTCAACCCCTCAATGCTGTACCCGCTGCTGGAATTCCTTACATCCTGTCTTCTTCTGAGGAATCCGCAGATGGTCCTCCGCTAGTGCGGAAGAAGAAGGCTGCCGGCGGGAAAGGGAAGGAGAAGGTGGCCTCCACAGCTGATCCGGTGCTTCTATCTGACACCGAGTCAGATAATGAAGAAGTGGCGGGGAACCCCGGTGGTGAGAAGACCACTGCTCCGGAGGCTACGACTGTTACCTCCAGAGAACCGACGACGACGGTGACCGGTGTCAAGAGACCGGCTCCATCGGGTTCATCCCCGCCCGTCCGTACGTTCAGGCTCAAGAAAACCCGTAAGTATAAACAATCTTTTTGTAGATTTATCATACTTCATAAATTTATTAACACTTGTCTTCTTTCTGCAGGCGTGGATGTTGACGCATTCCAGGGTGGAGCGCAGGGGAGTACCTCTCCGCCAATGACGGTAGGCTCGGTCAGCCTACCTGAGGCGTCGACCCAGGCACCTTCGCCTGCTTCCGCTGGTCCAGTTGCTCAATCCTTTGAGCCAACTGTTCCAGCCGAGATGACGTCACCGCCGGCGGTGAGTGCAATTTTTACAGCATCGTTCACCGAGCCGGCGGTTACTGTTGCTGCTGACTCTTCGGCGGCGTCCGCGGCGGACACCATGCCTCCGCCATCGACTGCGGCGGAAACCATGCCGCCTCCGCCATCGGCCTCGACGGCTGGACCTTCAGGTACGCGCGGGGCTTCTCGCCGATCTTTGTTACCTTCCCATCTGCCTGACCTTTTGGATGGATTTCCCTTAGGTTCAGGTGATGGGTTCGGTGGCTATCGGCCTGTGATCGACCCTACAGTTGCGTAGGGTTCTTTTGTCCTTTATGCAATTTTTATCATCTTTTCCTAACTGCTTTGTTTCTTTTGCAGTGTCGGATTCCAATGAAGTGTATGTTCCAAGATGGAACATTCGCCGAGGAACAACCCTTCGCACACCTGTGGAGTGCGTGGACTGGGCTCGCCACGCTGCTCCCCATGGTGCGTTGGGGGAAGCCATGGTTAGCTACCAGGAGGGTAGGCTAACCAACGAGCTTCGGGTTCTCCTGGCCCGGATGCAGCCACGCGTCGAGCTGCTTTGTCGTGAAAACGACAAGTTGAAAGCAGCTCGCGTTAAAGAAGTATCTCAGGCGCGTGCTCTCCGGGAGGAGAACCAAAAACTAACCGCAGCATATGCGGAGAAGGAGAAGGCCTTCAAGGCCCTCGAGGTTGAGGTTCAAGCGCGACTCGAGGCCCGCTCCAAGGCTGCCCAAGCTGTTAACGAACAGCTTCGGCTAGCTAAGGAGACTGCGAGGAACGCGACCGAGAGGGCCACCAAGGCTGAAGCTGTTGCTGAGCCTCTCCGCCTGGAGAATGAAGAACTTAAAGCTAAGTTAGAGGCTCTTCAACAGGCTCATGATGCCTTGGCCATGGAGGATGCGAAGAAGCTTCAAGAAATCCTGGACCAGAGGGGTGTGCTTGCGCACACCGAGCGAAAGCTTAAGGGCGTTGAAGAGGCCGCTGCAAAGGATGTGCTTCTCGCCAATCTTAATAAGAACGAAGCTGAACGCGCCTGTACCCAAGCTCTGGTTGTCCAGGAATGGCTTCTTCGAGAAGCGTTGCCTCAGGTATTTTAGCTTTATGTCGTCACGCTTTCCTTTGTAGGATAGAAGTTCTTATACTTGTACATTTTTTGTAGGTTGTGCATCGGGTCTTTTCAGAGACATCTTACGACGATGCTATGAGCGCAGCCCTCAACGCTTCTCATGAGGATGGGGAACGGACCGGCTTCCTGCTTGGTCTAGGGTTTGCTGAAAAAGGCGTCCCGCCTTCCAACTTCCCTTTGTATAATGCGGATACCGAAACTATTTATGACCAAGCAGTGAACCAGTATGCTGCCTTCCCGCATCCGGTGGTGGAGAAGGTGAATGAAATTGCTGCTGCTGATGATGGGCTTGCTGTCCTTAGAGCTTTCCTTGAACCGTCACCCTCTGCCGATGGTGCGGGTCCAAGTGGGAGTGGTCCTGAAGCATGATCCAAAAGATCCCTTTCCACCACTAGCGTAGATATTTGCTCTTGTACTTCTTTTGTATGCGGGTATATACCCAGCAATGTTTGTAATATTCAAGTTGATGAAATAAAGAATGTGTTTGTCCTTTGTTTATTTTACGCATGTTTACACTTAGCAATTTCTTTAGTACTTAGATAGGTTAACTTTTTGACGTGGTAAATTATAAGTTTATTTTTGCTTCCTCTTTCATGATTGTGCGGGTAGGACCGTCACTTGCACTTAGTAGGATGGCTAAACTTACATTTATCCTGCGTGGAAGTTTTCCTCATCTTTTCCTTGAAATTTTCTAAGTGTTCAGAATAAGTTAACCTTTGAACGTGGTAGATGATAGGTAGAAGTTTTGCTTCCTTGCTTGTGATTGTGCGGGTAAGACCGTCACTTGCACTTACAAGGATGGCTAAACTTTACTTACCACTGACCTGCGTGTAGGTTTTCCTTATCTTTTCCTTGAAATTTTCTAAGTGTTCAGAATAAGTTAACCTTTGAACGTGGTAGATGATAGGTTGAAGTTTTGCTTCCTTGCTTGTGATTGTGCGGGTAAGACCGTCACTTGCACTTACAAGGATGGCTAAACTTTACTTACCACTGACCTGCGTGTAGGTTTTCCTTATCTTTTCCTTGAAATTTTCTAGGAAAAGATAAGGAAAACCTACACGCAGGTCAGTGGTAAGTAAAGTTTAGCCATCCTTGTAAGTGCAAGTGACGGTCTTACCCGCACAATCACAAGCAAGGAAGCAAAACTTCTACCTATCATCTACCACGTTCAAAGGTTAACTTAGTCTTCCTATTAGAATACACAATACTCCCATTTCATGACTTGTAATTTGGGAAAAAAGTCAAAAGCGATTGACAAAATTTATGGCTTATTATAGTGTCTTGTTTGGAAGGCCATCAGAAAGAGATCATAAGAATGTTTTAAGAGACAGCCAAGAATGGCCCTAAACACCTGTTTGTCCAAACACCACTATTATGTACACGCATTATAAATATATGTGGTAGTTAAGTGGTATTTGCGTATTGTATGAATAATTTTTTTTTTTTGAAGTTAAAAGGATATTTTGGTCACTTACCTAAAGTTAATAGAAAACCAGACAAAAGTTAGACTTAGACCATAAATTTGTTACAATATTGAAACCACAAACTTGCTACTTTTAACTTTTATTACCTAATGGTTTTACTTTGTCCAGCCACTGAGACCGTGTTTGTAATTAACTTTTTTTTTTTTCCTTTTCTATTTAACTTAAGGATTGAAGAATTTTAAAATATCATTCATTGTCCCTTCTCATTAACAATATCACTTTAAGTGTGCAGTGAGGGATCTTTATATTCTAGGTAGCCAGTCTTTACTTCACTCGACCCAAGCAATGCCCAAAGAGTCCCCTGTCTTTCTTGGTCGGACCAAGCTAACTATTTCCGACTTGCTCATCCGACATGGCATGAATCACCGAACCTGCACTCAGGAATAGTAATGCTTTGAAAAAGGCGTGATTCATTAAGAGAAAGACGCTAACCGAATAGTTAGAGATGCCGCAAGCAAAAATCATATAGCCTAATTGACTGCAGGTTGAATAAGCTATAAAGGTGAAGATACATATCTCCTATACTATTATAATTATACCTAAACTAGATTTTCTATCCGGCGCGTTGCGTCGGGGCAGTTGGCAAAACCCCATCATTGAAACCCGGGCGTTGGTAAAACCCAAGCATTACAACGATGAATTGACACGAATTCAGTCAATACCAACTTAAGGTATCGGAATTAAAACAAAAGGGTCGGTAAAACTCGGGCGTTACGGTGGTGAGTCGGTAAACCTGCGCGTTGTTGGTCTCGGGATATTTGGTGGTAAATCGACACAAATTTAGTTTGTTTCGATTATGCTCGTTACGATACCAGAACTACGAAACAAAATAAAAATACAAAAAAAAAACAAAAACTTTGCCCAATATCGGACCGCCACTTGTACCAATAAGATGCTAGCGTCGCCAAACTTTCAAATTATATATATTAGATAATAATGATAACACAATACATTTTAAATATACATTTATTTTAAAATGTCTATTAAGGATAATTTGGTCATTTTAAAAAAAATGACAAAATATCAATAGAAAGGATCGATGCGAATTGCGAAGGTTTCAGTTAAGCCTGGCGGCTTATTATTTTGGTCATTTCCTTATATAATTTCTTTTTCTTTTTCATTGCAGTGGTCCCGATATTATATATTTAATTTTTCTTATTTCAAATGTAAATAAAAGGACATTTGGTCATTTCACAAAAGCTAGGTGAGTGTTAACGTCTTTTAGTGTTAAGGATCACTAGAGTTACGTTTAAGCGAACAATAAGGACCACCAATGTAGTAAAGCTGTAATATGAGTAATTAACTATCTATCTACCTATATATTAAAGTAACACAACTTTTCACATGTCATTTAATTAGACATACAACTTTCTAGATGTCATCTAATTAGACACTCCACATATGATGCCAAGTGTACATGTTTTCATTTTTACAATTTTCCATTTATTAATAATAAAATGAAAAATATGTTATTGGTAGGAATCAAACTCACTATCTTGCTTTTAAAATGTTTATGGCTTACCAACTCAACTAGAATAAATTGATGTTAGCCTTCTCTTTATCTTAATTGGTATAGTTTCTCAACATTCTATTTTGTTTTATCACCCGTGTATCACACGAGCTCTATCTTAGTAATCAAATAAAGTGAATAAAATTATTGTGTTCATATATTATATGAGTTTGATTTTTTTTATTTATTCTTTATTTTTTGAACAAAATTCCACCTTTACCTTGCATTTACAAGGATTTAAACTTGCAATCGATAAAACACCATATCACTAAACCACTAATACTAATCTAAATAGAAGTTATCTAAAACTAGAAGCTAGATTTAAAATAAAAGGCAAAATATGTCCTGTTTCCCCTTTTTTGTCCCTAGTATTCTAATTACACCATCTTTTACGTATTCAACCATATTTAACTTTCTAATTACAATGAAAAATAATTCCGACACCTAGGGCCTGTTCGTTTCAAGGATTTGGAAGGAATTCTAAGGAATGAGATTTTAAATTCCATGAATTGATATGTTCTTTCCATTAAATGAAAGAATGGAAATGGAAACTAAATCCCATCAAATCCCAGATTTCATGGGATTTTAAATCCCATATAATTTGAAAGGATTGTTATGGAAAATAAAGGATTTTCTTATTAACAATAAAACCTCTCAAAAAAAATTCAAAAAATTAGTAAAAAAATCATAACTCAAAATATAAATAAAAAACGAAAAATGTAAAAAAATTAAAACTTTTCCGCCTTTACCCTCGTTCTAAAAATAAAAAAATAAAAAATAAATAAAAAAACGAGAAATGAACCGAAACCAAAGTCGACGAAAACGAAACACATACCAAAACTGAACCGAATTGATGGAAACCGAAAAGATCGATCGAAGCGAAACAAAAAAACTGAAACCGAACAGAAATGAAATTGAAAAAACCGACCACAACGAAACAAAAGGCCGAAATGAATCCGTAACCGACCAAAAACAAACAAAAGAAACCAAAACCCAACCCGCCCAGTGCTCCGAAACCGACCAAAAAGAAACAAGGAAACCGAAACCCAACCCGTCCAGTATGAAAACTCGTGTCAGCTCGAAACCAATTCCAATTCCAATTCCAATTCCAATACATATTAACCAACCAAACACATGATAGGGATTGAATTTCAATTCTGACAACCAAACACACCAAAATGGAATTAAGATTCCAATTCCAACAATACGAGCACGCCATGCCATGGGATTTTAATTCCAATTCCTTTGAATTCCCATGAATTCTGTGAAACGAGCGCGCCCTAAACTGAATCGGTATCTAATCAAAGGAGTCAAAGTCGGTTCTTAATCTAATAGTGCGGATGGGGGGGGGGGGGGTCTAAATTCATGTTCTAAAACCCCCAAACCGATCCCGAATTTACGGTTTCAACTGGTTTCAAACTAGTTCCTACACAATCAGTTCCAATCCAGTTCGGTTGCTTTTTTTTCCATCTCTAAATACACCTTTCTTTTAAAGAAAATCTATTATATTTTCTTCAATATCTTTATACATATCCCATCACTTTCCGGCCTCAAGACTGTTTTATATAAGAAGCCAGCTTCCATTCCATCCTCCATTTCCCTCATTATCTCCAAACCCGAAATCTCTAAATCATTTTGCACGCAACCAAACCAATGGCAAAAGGCGGAAAGCTAACAAAGATCAAGTCAGTGCTTAAGAAATGGCATTCGTTTAGCAATGGCAAGCCGGCTGACCGTGCAAGCGCACCCACTTCTGATGAAGACGACTACAACAACAACAACAACGTTAGCCATTCTCAAGCTGTTTATGTTGGCAAGTCAAGGCGTCGCTATCTTATTAGCTCGAATGTTGCCCAACACCCGTTGTTCCAGGAGCTTGTGGAACGGTCTGGTGTTGGCGATTCGATTGAGTGCGAGGTTGTGTTGTTTGAGCATTTGTTGTGGATGATTGAAAATGCGGATGATCCTCAACCTGATGCGTTACATGAGCTTGTGGATTTTTACGCTTGCTGATTTTTTTTTCTTCTATATTAATTCTTGTATTGTGTTCTTGAATTCGTGCTCTATCGGCCATTGATTTTCTTACTTGGATAACAAGCAATCCAAATAACCTGTATTTTTATCTTTTTGATTTGATAGAGTGATCAATATCTTCAATCTAGATTAATATTTGTGGTTCTACTTCTCACGTCTCTGGCTTCATTCCATAAAAAGAGGAAAAAAAAACAAGTGCAAATGGTTTTAGTGACAGATTCAGAATATATAAATTAAAGACCTCAAGTGATTTTTAATGCTCCTCAAGTCTTTCATGTTCTCAGATTATTTTTATCAATACAAGAGTATATAGATGAGATTGAAGGTGTTCTCGTCCATCCCGACGCTCTTCACAAATTTCATCCCGTTTGTTACCATTTTGTCGATCCCAAGAACATTTGTGAGAGGGGATTGGGATGAACGGGAACACCGTCCCGCTCCATTGCTAGCGGTAAAACTTAGATCCTGTCCTGACTCAATATTGTGTAGCCTAAATGACCTCAACAAACGATATTTTAATTAAATCATAGTATTCTTTTACTAAGGTTATAAGGTATATTACAACAATAAATAGGTGTTGACTAAACGTATTCAATTGAACTTTCCTTCAAAACATTTAATCAAGGATTTTTTTATTAATCATGATTATCTACATCTACATCTACATCTACATCTACATCTACATCTATCTACATATTCTAATAAAGTAAAATAATTATGGACACTTGTCATGTTTTAGTTAATTCTCACAAATTTTTCCCTCCAAAACTAAGAAATCCTCATATATGTAATAGATCAATAATTATTCACTTTCCTTTTACACT
This sequence comes from Bidens hawaiensis, assembly GCF_021521415.1. Taxonomy (NCBI): domain Eukaryota; kingdom Viridiplantae; phylum Streptophyta; class Magnoliopsida; order Asterales; family Asteraceae; genus Bidens; species Bidens hawaiensis. The sequence continues at coordinate 20,615 of NW_027505080.1, read as the reverse complement.
ATATTTATATTATATCTATATATTTTTGTAAATATAAATATTTTAACATATTATTTACTATATATTTCAAAATACTTGGTAAATTCCAAAAATTAACAACAAATCATATTTCTTGAAGATTGAAAAGAATATAATTTCAAATGTTATCATTCACATATTGTACTATAGATATTGTAGAAGATTGTAAAGGAAACCAAAACTCGAATATTCTTTCATTTTACAAAGTAATTTTTTAATCATTAAATTATAAATATATGCTTAAAAGTCGATCAGTTTTTTTTTAAAAAAATCAATCCATTTAGCTGTTATTATTATTATTATTATTATTGTTAATATTATTATTATTGTAAATTATCATATAACTTATAAATGCATGCTTTAAATCTATTCATTTATTTTTTCGGTTAATTTAGTAACTATATATATGTTAAAATGTAAGGATAGTATATATACGAATCATTTTCAGACATAACAAAGTTTATCATACTTTCAGGTTTTTTGTGAAACTTAAATTTGTTTTTATGGGTCAAAAGTTGGTAAATAAACTGTTTGGTACAAGTTAACTACATTTAGGTCAAAATTGTTACAGGTCAAAAATGAAAATTTTGAGTATTTTTAAAAGTTTGATAATGCAAATAGATTTATCGTCAAATTTGTTATGGGTTTAAAGTGTTGGCCTGATAATGTCAAAAGTATGAAAGTTAGAATTTAAACATGATTTGGGTTTCAAATTTATTTTTAAAGGCATTTTTTTCAAATAATGAAAAGGTTCGGGATTGACAAATTGACTATTTTTCTCTCGACTATTAAAATTTAAGAAAATATTGCGAACACTTTCGACATGTCACCCCAATGCCTATAAATGCTTCAAACGTTTATCAAATTTGAAATATTTATGTCAACATTAATTTTTCTTTCAATGGTGATCAAAACGTTGTATGAGAAGCATGTCATGCAAAACTATGCTCAAATGAAACAAAATATTCACAAAATTTAATGGCTTAACATGTTATTTTCTATGTTGTCATTATCACAAAGTCAATAAGCCTTATGAAACTTATCAAAATCTATTTCATGGTGTAGCTCAGAAAAACATAGTCTTGAAGAACATCCATCGTTACAATTTAATTTTCTCATTTCCTTTGATGGGTGGTAAATTGATAAAAATATCAATAAAGGCAACGCTCCTTTTGTATTTAGGCTGAATGCTTAGAACTACTATCGTATGAGAAGTCTTATTTTTGAAATTGGTTCATAACCAAAATTATTTCAATTATACATATTGAGAATGAAATTTTCAATAGAAAGAAGCATTCTCGGGGACGTTTTGCATGAAGATTTTTTTATTAAGTTCATTTAAAAATATCATTTTGTGATATAAATAAAATCAATTTATGTTAATATATTATATAAACAAGCATAGATGTAATACACTTTTCATATACGCTATGCAATTATTTCCTTTACTTGTAATTTTATAATTTAAATTATCCCGTGTGTGACACGGGCTCTAAAACTAGTATACTAATAAAAGAAAATAATGAAGATGGTGTGGCAGTCCCATATTAATTTTTGGCTAATTTTTCCCGCTCAAATTCTTAATATCCCTTTATAGGGATTTTAGAATCTTTTCATATAAATAAAGATTATAAATTCTAAAATTGAACAATTCCTAATAAAACAAATAATGTTTCTTGCAATTTAGATGAGAAAATATAAAACTAAAAATGGAATTGAAATATTTAATCAATTTCAATTTTAATTTATTATATATAATAATTTCATGTATAATAATAATAAATGTACCAATAATAATAATAATATACGATTTCTTAGATTACGTTTCATTTTAAAAATTAAATCACTTTCCTTAATGTCTTTAATTTTTCTAAATGGATCTTTATTTTGTAACATAACAACAAAAATACACATACATATATATTATCTAATTAAAAAAAACTTTTTATATATAAAAACCATATTTAAATCACAAAAAATATATATATGAATTTAATGGGTTTGTGACATTAATAGCTGATCAACCCAACATTTATTTAATATAACAAAATTTGAATTGTTTTTATGAACTCTTCTCTAATCCGTCTTATATATAAAAATATATAATTTTAAATGAGAATATTAGTTTTGCAATTGATCAATGTGTTCTGAATTATATCAAACGTATTATACCTTCGTTATTTTAAGTTTCCATATTCAAGTCTTTTCTTTTGATTTATTATGCAATTGCATATCAACATTCCAACGAAAATAAATGTTTTAGTGGACTCATAATCAACTTCTTTTGTTTTCAAACTTTTACAAACTTTAACTTCATAGTTGCATTGGTTACGGGTGAGCTCTTTTATTTATAACTTTTTTACTAAATTGATAAAATGCATGTTTAACAATAAGCCCAATGGCAGAGAAAATGCATTTTGTGTTTGTGTCATTGGTCTTTTAGGTGGCTTTTAACGAAAGGTTTACTTTTGAGAGACTAACTGTATCTACAAAAAATACACTTTACATTCATGTTTATGACAATTTCTTGCAAGTAATCCTTTTTACCTTTCTCACTTTTGTAAATTCTAAACGCCTCAGTACTTGTAGTATATATATTTGAATATATTTGCAGTACACTTTTTACATGATTATGTTCTTATGTTTAATATTTAACGACTTTTTATTTATTTCAAATAATTAATTGTATTAATTTGCTCATTGACAAAACTCGTGTATTACACGGGTTCTAAAGCTAGTTTATTTATATATCAATGTTATAATGTATATTACAATAATAAAAATAATAAAAAGGGGTTGACTAAACGTATCTCTTTTGGACTCCTTAAATTTACATCATGTCCGTCTTTTAAAACAGCAAAGGTATTCTTTTTTTCATGCTAATTTAGAGCATGTTTGGGATTGAGTTTGAAAAATGGTTATTGGCTTATTGGTTTTTTCGAAAAGCCATTTTGAAAAGCCAGGATTTGAGACTTTTGAAAAACTGCTTTTTAACCCTTTTAAAAAAACTAAAATAAGAAAGATTTTTGTGATTGCCAAACACATTTTAATTTATTGGCTTTTTGAAAACACCAATAAGCCAATAAGCATTTTTCAAACTCAATCCCAAACATGCTCTTAGTGTGAAAAAAAAAACAGTCAAACTACTACTCTTGTGACAAGTTAAAAGAAGAGTATAATAAGGGGCTGGATGATTTGAGAACTCCTTGAGTTCTCAAACATGTTTTTAGTAGAAATTATAGGTGTGTTATATGTGTGAGTTCTCTTTGAGAACTCCTTGAGTTCTAAAACTCGAGAGAACTCGATTTAATTTTTCATATGTATTATATGTGTGTTATATTTTCTAAAAACCTTTTTTACACGAATTGAATAATGAAACAAATGTGACGACTTGTTACATTACACTGAATCAATTATCTTTATAGTTCCATAAGGTTAATGGCTCACGACTCCTCATGTTTTGACTTGAAACAGTCATGGCTTTTAAATAAGATGAACCAAGACACCTGGTATGTGGTCATAAGCATGTGGCTGGTTCACAAATGGACAACTCTAGTCAATGGAAAGTTTCGACAACGGCAACTATCAACCTATCTTACAATGTTCAAATATAATTTTGCTATTTTATGTCATCTCGTTCATATTTTGATAAGAAAACTTAATATCCTAGACATGGTTTCTAATTTGACATTTTTTAACACGAAAAAAGGTTACGGCATTTTATAAAAAAACAAATGATGGCTAGCTAGGAAATTATTTAGAGATGTATTAATTAATTTCTACTTAAAACGTGTTTGTAAGTATCGTTTATCGAAAGATATCTAGTATGTGTTGGGAGTCATTATCACAAACCGTTCGATTGAATACGACAACAGTGACCAAAAGTCGAGTTGGTAATGGGTAGGGATGAAAAGAAGTTTGGATAAATAATTAAATTGTGAAGGTGGGCAAATGATTGGATTGGTTGGATGCTTTTTGTTTAATTAATCAACGTCTATGTACCAAACAGCAGAAGCAGGCCCCTTCTTTTATATTTTTTGTAACTTTAATTAATCTATTTATTTATTTATTTAAACAAATATGAGACCAAGCATGGAAGAAATCAAAATTACAATAATATAATCATGAAGAGACACGTTTTCGTCTGTGATTTCTTTTATTAAATGTGGTTTTGTTTCTAAATCTTTTTTCTCTAACGTCCAACGAATAAACCCGGTTATCTGGGGTAACCTAATGACAAAAGGCGATCATATACAATTGTGATTGCAGAAAGTGCTGGGCAGTCCAAGCTCGTCATCTTTTGTGCTGGAAAACCGCCACTCCGAAGTCCACTACGATAAAACCTGGTTGGGATCGAATTCGAATTTGAGACCTTATAGTCTTTAGCTTAATTCTTTACTTCTCCTCCAACACCAATTAAGCTAAAACATATTAGTTGTTTCTAAAATTGGTTGACAATTAAAGCTAGGTGGACAATGAAATATGTCAACCACTTATTGTAGAGGTTTGAACTGTTTTAACTATCACTAACGACAACTTACTTCTCTCAGCAACTACCGACGGATTAACGACAATACCCATTAAAAATGGAAAACTTAAAGATGGATCACCGACGAATATGCTAACCCACGAAATTGAGATCACTTACAAATTATCGATGATTGCTGGTGCTGGTAAACCCAAATATTGGTCGTTGAGGGAGAAACGCAGTTATCTGTAGGGAAAGTTTAAGAAAAGATTTTGGTCATTTTTTCTTGGATTCCCAAGGCTTTTCAGTCGTTTGTCGGTGGGAAGGTTTACTTACGGGATAATTCATCTGTGAAAGCTAAAGATGAGATTTCTGACCAGACTTTTCACCTTGTCGTTTCTCGATGGGGTCTATTTGCAACGGGTGTTTCCATCGGTAATAACAGGGCCGGCCATAAGGGGGGGGGGGGGGGTGTTGACCACCATCAGCCCGATACCCCGCTAGGCCCGAATTTTTATTTAAATTATATATTTTTATGTAAACGAATATGTAATTTTAATCTTTAAACTCAATTACACAACCACAAGCTTGGTGTAGTGGCAAAGGTGTATCATTTCCAACCAAAATGTTTTGGGTTTTAGTTGCACTTGATACATAAATATTTTTTGAACAGCCAAAATCATAACCAATTAAGCTCATTTAAAATTTAAAATGTTTTTAAAAAAAAATCCTTTTACTAGAGGCTCAAAATTTTATTTAGCCTTCAAATCAAAAATTTTTAACACATCTAAGAGACGGCCCTGGATAATAAGATCTATATATAGTCACGAAAATCTACCAAAAGTGGCACTCAAATTCAATAATATCAAGTCAATTATCGTTGGTAATAATTTTGTTGTTATAAATCAATATTACTGAGGGAAAATCCGTATAGAAGATCGATAATCATTTGGTACAAGTCTGTTAGAAAAAAATCCAACGGTAATATGTCAAAAAACAAGTCCGTCAATAATCTGTCAAAAAAAACGTCTCGCTTGTGACATCGAAGAAATCTTTTCGGTTTAAACCAACAAATAAATAGAAGCTCGCATCATATTTGAAGAGGTATGTACCCGCCTCAACACCGAGCGAGGCGGGTCAACCCACAAGATATAGACAAGAGTCTTGAAATCAAGACATTATGAAGGCACAAAGCCAAAACCTATGCGCATGGCGTATATAACATATGCTCATGCATCACATGCTCAGGCATTACATATGCTCACGCATATCACATGCTCAGGCATCACATATGCTCACGCATATCACATATGCTCAGGCATCACATATGCTCACGCACATCACATCTGCGCGTGGCGCATCCGCGCGTGGCGCATATCACATGCTTGTGCATATCACATCTGCGCATGAAACATCTGCGTGAGAATAAAGAGAAGACCTCGCGCATCCTCAGGATAGGCGCGTATCACACATGCACATAATCAACCTCGTCCTTATCCAAATCAGGATTAGGGCAACCTTGATTGTGCACGTCAGACAACCTTCCAGAAGGTATCTTTTTAAGGAATAAGAATATGCTGATGTTGACAGCTGCCAATGAAAGGTGGACAACTCAGCAAAACCCATGTGCTACCACGTAATTATAACCAATGAAAAAGCACCAGGTGTCCCCAAGGACACGTGGCGCAAATCAATTGGAGGAGGCCAACAAGGCTGAGCCCAATCAGTGGAAACCCTAGCACTATAAATACCACATCAACTCCACAAGGAAGACATTCAATCACACTCAGTTACATCCAGTAACACAATCACACAGTATTCAGCTATATTAAGCAATACTCTCCAGATTTCCTTACTCTCATATTATTATCTTCTCCTACAAACACTTATTCTCACACCGGAGGGTTACCCCAAAGAGGACCCCTCTGTCCCTTTCTGAGGGGTAAGTTTACGGTGCTCTTCATTTTGTAGGTGGAAGAATCAAGATCCCAGAGAACCATCGGTGGAATAGTATAATCACACCCGAGGAAAGTAGATCGTCTACCAGTGAGTCGATCCACGTCTCTTCATTGGCGCCATCCACTGTTACAACGGCAACAAGATCTCATCAGATCTATAAAAAAACAAATTTTCACCATGGTTTCTGGTGCTCGTAACGTCGATCAAGTTCTGGAGGATATTGAACGTGAGGATGTTAATGAGGGACAGCAGTTTCTGAGGGTGCCGCGTGATTCTACGCGCACCACCAGTAACCGTCCCTTCATCACAACTCCTCATGGCCAGACTGAAACTCCTCCAGACGATCTCACGTTACAAAATCTTGCCGGCGCGAAACAAAAAGGACCAATGGGTCCAGAAGATGAAACAAATGACCCTAAAGAATGGCTCATAAACGATTAACGGCGTCTAATGGACAAGTACAATGAGCTGGTCAAACTAAAAACGCAAAGGCAAGCGTTTGATAAGCAAGCTGTTCATGGAACAAGAAGGGGGCGCGCGCCGGAAGAGGGTCACTCTGTTCACACTGAACACGCTGAGTTTAGTGATGAAGAAGTGCACAGCGTCAGGAGGACGCGAGATACTCATGCAGGAGGCTCACAGCCCCGCGCGCAATTGAACATGGCGCCTGGAGCCAGAGCCGATCTGGATCTGCACGCACCATACAGCCCACCAGTGAGAGGGCAAGTGGACGTAACCACACCGTACAGGCCAGCCATCTTAGTGAAACATTCAAAATTCACTGAGCGTATCGCGAAGGCCCCCATTCAGCACAAAACCAAGATGCCAAGTGGTTTGGGCAAATATGACGGCACAACAGATCCAGATGATTTCTTGCAAGGTTTTTACAACACGGGAAACCTAGAAAGTTGGACGATGCCAACATGGTGTCACATGTTTGCTCGATGCCTAACGGGCGCGGCTCGTGTCTGGTTCGAGAGCTTGCCTACTGGGCAAATCGATGGGTTCGAGGAACTATTGGAAAAGTTCCAAGCTCACTTCGTACAACAGCGCAGACACACGCGCGACCCTGATGACATCATGCACTGCGTGCGCAGGAATGATGAAACGATTGAAGACTACATCACTCGTTTCAATCAGGAGTCTCTGGCAATCGGAGGTATCACTGAGCAACTATTACGCGTGGCCTTTATACAAGGCGCGCGCAGTGATCAACTCCGCCGAGCTCTCGTAAGCAGAGATGGCATGCCCACCACTTGGGCCAAGCTAATGGAAGCATCGCGAGTATTCGCGAGAAATGAAAAACAAATTGCCCAAGATAGGGCAAGAGAAAGAGGGCATCAAGCTGAGACACCGCGCAGCAACGAAAGAAGGGGCAAACAGACCACTGTATGGTCCAGGTTGCAACCAACCAGTTTTTCTCCCGCAGAAAAACAGGCGCAACCAAGCTCACCTCAGCCCCAAAAAGACATTCGTAATCGCGGGGAAGGTGATAAGAGGGAAGGCGGCAGAGATCCTAGCAGACCTCTGCCAAGAATATGGACTCCCCTCACTAAAACACCTTCACAAGTGTTGAGCACTGAGAATGTCCAGTTCAAAAGCCCCAAGCCGCTACACTACAAGGGACCGTCAAGCAGTGGCAAGTACTGTGAGTTTCACAAGTCCACAGGACACAACACTGATGCATGCCACCACTTGAAGGATGCAATTGAGAAAGATGTGAAATCAGGCAAGCTGGCTCACCTGGTGAAAAAGTCAAGACCTGAAAATGAACAACCGGAAGGAGCCTCTGCCAGTAAAAAGTTTAAAAGAATCTATGTAGCCGAGGGAGGAACGCAAGGGCAAAGATCAAGAAAGAGAAGTGCGCAAATCCAAGGAGATTGGCGCGAACAGCAAGTAATCTTCCCAAGAATCAGGGGAGGCCCTTCAATTAGCTGTCCTCTGGTCATCACTACACACATTGCTCATTACGAAGTGTCAAAAGTCCTGGTGGACACTGGCAGCGAATCAGACATCATGTATGAGCAATGTTTCAGGAAACTGGATCCGGCAGACCAAGCAAGGCTTGAAATTGTGAATGCACCAATCTCTGGTGTTTCAAATGAAATCATTCATCCCCTAGGTCAAATACAATTTGAACTAACCATGGGGGATGAGAAACACAAGCGAGCCGAAGTTGTTAACTTCTTGGTCTTGCCCACCACTTCTTGCCACAATATGATCTTGGGTAGGGGAACGATTGCCCAATTCAACGCCATACCGTCGCCAGCGCACGGCGCGTTGGGGTTCCCAACACCAACAGGTGTAACTTTTGTATACCGGGATCATTTGTGCGCAGTGACAAGTACTCCGCGGGAGGGGAGAATGAAACTTCCAATGGCAGACAACGCGCCAGAGGAATGGATTCTCAACCCGAAATTCCCGGAGCAAAAAATCACAATTGGCGCTACGATATCAGACGACACGAGGTTGAGAATGAAAAGATTGCTCACAGCATATATGTCGGTCTTCGCGTGGCAACACTCTGATATGACTGGGTTTCCGCGAGACCTGGCACAACATGCTCTCAACACGTTCAAGTCTGTAGAGCTAATTGCTCAAAAGAAGAGAGTCATGGGGGATGAGAAAGCGAGGGCCATGAATGAGCAGGTTGAGGATTTACTGCGCGCAAACATCATCCGCCCGATACGATACCAGACGTGGGTAGCCAATCCTGTGATGGTAAAGAAAAGTAACGGGTCGTGGAGGATGTGCATTGACTTCAAGGACCTCAACAAAGCGTGCCCAAAAGATTGTTACCCCCTCCCAAACATCGACGCAAAGGTGGACTCCGTGGCGCCATTCAAGCTCAAATGTTTCCTGGATGCCTACAAGGGCTATCACCAGATTCAAATGGCACCACAAGATGAGGACAAGACCGCCTTCAGAACCGACAAGGGTGTTTTTTGTTACACAAAAATGCCCTTTGGTTTGAAGAATGCGGGCGCCACCTACCAAAGACTTATGGATGCCGTTTTCAACGAGCAAATTGGAAGAAACCTAGAAGTCTATGTGGATGATTTGGTGATCAAAAGCAGGGAGGAAAAACAAATGCTCAAAGACATCGAGGAAACCCTCGAGCGCCTAAAGGAAGTTAACATGAAGCTCAATCCGAGCAAATGCACTTTCGGCGTGCAAGAGGGAAAATTTCTGGGTGTAATGGTCACCAAGGATGGTTTCAAGGTGAACCCTGAGAAGGTGGAGGCCATCCTTGACATGCCTTCGCCATCCACCATGAAAGAAGTCCAGAAGCTGAATGGTAGATTGGTATCAATCAACAGGTTCCTAGCGAACCATGCAAGCAAATCTACCCCATTTGTCAATACATTGAGAAACTGCTTAAAAAAAAGCCAGTTCAAATGGACTCCTGAGGCCGAGCAAGCTTTCAGTGAGATTAAAGAATGTTTGATAAATCTGCCCGCGCTCACAGCTCCACTTCCTGGTGAAACTTTGACATTGTACCTATCAGCAGGAGAGCGCGCCATCGGCGCAGTATTGTTGGTGGATCGCAAGGGAATCCAAACGCCAATATACTATGTGAGTCGGGTGCTGACAGATCCAGAGACGCGCTACTCCATCATGGAAAAGTTAGTTTTATCACTAACACACGCGTCGCGCAAGCTTCATAGATATTTCAATGGTCATCCTATTGAAGTTCTAACTGGTTACAACATCCAGCAAGTCTTGCGGCGCCCCGCGCTCTCAGGAAGGCTGACAAAATGGGCCCTGGAATTAGGTGAACACACGATCGCCTATAAGCCCCGTCCAGCAATAAAGGGGCAAGTTTTGGCTGATTTCATTGCAGAAATTCCCGAAGGAAAAATTGAAGAGGCTCAGCGCGAGGTAGACCCTCGGCGAGCCAATGATGAAGAAAATGTTTGGAGATTGTTCACTGACGGAGCTTCAAACAACGAAGGATCCGGCGCAGGCCTTAAACTGGTGGATCCAGAGAATCATGAATATACTTACGCCATCAGGTTGGACTTCAAGAGCACCAACAATGAGACTAAGTATGAAGCCCTGCTGGCTGGCCTGCGCATCGCGCACAAATTCGGAGTTAAAAAGCTAGAGGCCCATGTTGATTCATATTTGGTAGCAGCACAGGTCAATGGCCTTTATGATGCCAAGGAGAACACCATGCCTCTATATCTAGAGCAGGCGAAAAAGCTCATCGAGCAATTTGACTGCTTCAGAATCATTCATATTCCGCGCAGTGAAAACAAATCTGCAGACGCGCTGAGTAAGATGGCATCAACCAGTTTCGATCACTTTGGCAAAGATGTCAGGGTAGAAGTAATGAGCAACCCGTCGGTGGTAGCAAAGTCTGTCCTTGTAACTCATACAACTCCTTCATCATGGGTAACTCCAATAATGGAATTCTTGAAGGAGGGAAAGGTACCGGACAATCGCGCACAGGCGAGGAAGATAAGACACAAGTCGCAGAACTATGAACTCCTTGATGGCACATTATATCGACGCTCTTATCTTGGGCCGCTCATGAAATGCCTAGATGCTGAGGAAGCAAGCTATGTGATCAGAGAGATACACGAAGGAATCTGTGGAATACATGCTGGCCCGCGCATGGTGGTTGCCAAGGCAATGAGCGCAGGTTACTATTGGCCAGGCATGTACTTGGACGCTCTAAAGGAGATCCAAAAATGCAAAGCATGTCAGAGCTATGCGCCAAACACCATGCGGCCAAAGAACAACTTGATTCCAGTGACCTCCGCATGGCCTTTCCACAAATGGGCAATCGACATTATGGGTCCCCTTCCGCAAGCGCAAGGGCGAGTAAAATTTTTGGTAGTGGCAGTAGACTATTTCACAAAATGGGTCGAAGCCAAGCCACTAGCAAAAATCACAGCCGAGGCGATGAAGCAGTTTATTTGGAGCCACATCATATGCCGTTTTGGCTTGCCCATGGAAATTGTGAGCGACAATGGCAAACAATTCACTGACAAGAAGATATCCAGCTGGCTCAAGGAATTGCGCATCAACCAAATTTTCACTTCAGTTTATCACCCTCAGGGGAATGGACAAGTGGAACGCGCGAACCAAAGCTTGTTAAATGGGCTGAAGAAAAGGTTGGAGGGAGAATCCCATTCTTGGGTCGAAGAGCTACCCAATGTCTTGTGGGCACACAGGACATTAAGCAAAACCAGCAATGGCGAATCCCCGTTCAGCCTAACCTATGGAACGGAGGCAATGATTCCAGCAGAAATTGGATGCCCATCCCATAGAGTGCTCATGATGAACAAGATTGATAACGAGCGCGAAAGAAGGTTGGATCTCAACTTACTTGAAGGGCGCAGAGAGGCGGCTATCATCAGTGAAGCCAAATACAAGAAAAAACTAGAAAAATATTACAACCAGCGCGTGAAAGAATGCCACTTCAAGAAAAATGATTTTGTCCTTCGAAACAATGAAGCTAGCCGCGCGATACCCCCGGGAAAAATGTCCCCCAATTGGGAGGGACCTTATCAAGTCTCGGAGGAATTGGGAAAGGGCGCATACGCTTTAAAAGATTTGAATGGAAAGAAGATCCCGCGCGCATGGAACGCGGCACAGCTGAGAAAATGTTTCATGTAAAAAATGTCAAGTTTGTAATCAAGGCTTTTTAAGCCATTATGAATAATGATACGCGCTATCTTCTCTTGATGTGGATTCCATTACCTTTTGCATACATGTTTCACACTTCCCTTTATTAATTTTGAGCAATATGACAACATTGTATTGACATCAAAACAAAATAAAACGAAGTAAAACATACATGCGCGGGCTTCAAGCTCAAAAACGCGTTAACGAGTCTTAACTCTAAAACGTCAGGGCCTTAGCCCAACAATATGAGCCTTAGCTCAGGGCCTTAGCCCAATAATGTGAGCCTTAGCTCAAATCACTCACAACATCCATCTTACATGCTGCGCAGCCTGACCATAAAAATACCTAAACACAACTAAGACAAAGCAAATGACAAAACATAGTTGTTAAGGTCTTAGGTCGAGGTCGCGCATGAAATTGTAATGGATATCTGAGTAACACATACTGACACGTAAAGGCTAAAAAACTCATAATTCCATAAATGCGCGATAATGTCGCGCAAAAGAGGAATAATGAAAACGCCAAGACACGTGTCAACATAATCAAGATTTGGCAAAATCACTTACAATATGACAAGGGTTAAGTATAATAAATTCCTTACAACCTTGTTCTTATTCCAACGTGCAAGCATATCTTATATTCAACAAGCAAACATGCAATATAAAGAGATGAATGGGAATGCGCAAGATGCGAAGAAGGGAAAAACAAAATTTCATTCCAAAGCATTGAAATTTACAAGTTTACAAGATGATGAGATACAAATTACAAATAAAAATAAAAAACATGAAGGGCTTCTCAGGTCTCCACGTCGACTTCAGCCTCTTCATCATCCTCATCACCGCCCTCAGCATCTGGCGCAGCTCGCTCCTCATCATCTCCAAACTGACCATAGTCAAGTTGTTCATCCTGAATGGAGTCTTCTATCACAATAGTGTCAGGAGCGGATCCTTTGGCCACGCCAGAGCCGCTAGCAGGGGCACCATTCCCCGCGTCATCATCGCCGCCACCAGCCCCTTCGCACTCGTCAAGTAATTTCTTTAGCGCGCCGAGATCGGGCTGGTCAGCAAGCGCGGATATCTGCAAATCATAAGGAAAAATATGAGTACAAAAAGACTTGGAAAATAAGTCAAGGTAATCTCATTAAGGTTAAAATATCTGCGCAAGGACGGGAATGGGAGTGTTCAAATACTTCTCCCCCATCGCGGCCATGTCCGCGCAGGCAACGTCGCTCTGATAAGGGTAATCGGATGGGTTCTTCTTCAGCATGCCATATTCATAGCCATCCTTAAACCCTTCAGCTCGACCCACCAGGCGCGCTGGCAGCGTTGCAATCCATCACCAGGGCCTGAAACTCGTCTGAGTATTTCATCGCATAAGCGCAACGAGTCATACCCTGTGAGACTAGCCATTGGCGATCTTGCGCGAGAGAAGAAACAGTCGTCTCGAGGGCAGGAATCTGAGAGTTTAACAACTCAACAGTTTCCTTAGTCTGTTTCAGCTCCTCTTTGTCGGACGCTGCTGCCGCTAAGGCTTCTTCCTTTTCCGCTCGCGCAAGCTCAAGTGCTTCCTGACTAGACGCTGCCGTCGCCAAGGCTTCATCTTTCTCGGCCTGCGTGGCCGCCAGCTCCTTCTTCAGGCGCGCAACCTCACTCTCCAGTGATGATTTATCAGTTATAGACTGGACAAGAGCTTGGTCACGCGCCTCGGCGTCCAGCTCCAAGTCACGCACTCTGCGCGCGTACTTGGCCGCGTCCGCCTCGGCCGCCTGTAGCTTCTCCCTCGCAGCCTGTAGCTCATGACCGCGCTTCACGAAGGCGGTGTTAGCACTTGCTCTGTTCTCACTGAGCTCTGCTTGGAGCTTCTCAGCTCTCTCTCGAGCATCAGAAAGATGCCAAGCAGACACTTTAGCCTCTTGCTTGGCTTTCGCAAGAGCATCACGTACCTTTACGTAATCATAGCGAAGCTCTTGGGAGGCAGCAAAGAAGGCCGACCCAGCAAACAGATGATCGTTGAGCAAGTCATCGCGAGCGCGGCCCTCCTGAAACCTCCTTTCAGCTGGAGGCACAGAATGAGCCCAGAATTCCGCACACACACCCATGGATTGAAATGAGCTGTCCTCAGTAATATTCCATCTAGGGCGGTAAATGTGATCGGCTTCCTGCAAACACAAAGTAATTATCTAAGTCATCAAAACACTAAGATGGAAGTCCGCGCAGCGGAGCAAAAACGAACCTATACCTGCGGGGATGAAGCAGAAAAGTCAGCGCCAGCCCCACGAGAAGGCTCCGCCGCGAAACCTCGTGGCGCTGCAGGGCTGGCGCGGCCGCCGTCGGAGTCTTCAACTTCAAACTCCTCACCCTCCTCGGAAACAGGCCTTTTCTCCTGCGACCTAGAACCAAATACAGTCTCGCGAGGAGGGCTGTGCGCAGGAGGAGGTGAGGGAGGTCTCGACGCCGCCAGGTCGGCGCGTAAAACGGCCTCCTGCTCCTTAGTAATCCCGATGAGGGGAGATTCAGCACTTGCAGGAGCAGGAGCAGAACCAGCGGCGCTGGCACCGGCGCCAGGAGTGCCGCCAGCAGCTTGTACGCCAGCAATGACCTCTATGAAAAATCAACAAAAAGAAATGGTTCATGACTTGATCTAAAAGAAAAAAGTCAGAAAATAAAAGGGCAGTACATACCTTGGCGCAACTCCGTTCGCGAGGCAAACATCGCCATGAAGTCCATTCTCCCCTTTTTTGGAGGGTAAAACAGGGGACTTCGAAGCGACCTCCGGCGCAGGCTCGGCACCTTGTTGCGCCTGAGGTTGGTCCACCAGGGTCGCCGGCTCTACAAACATTTGAGTGAGCAAAGATTCATTAGTAATTCTATCAGAATTGCGCTCATAGAACCATAAAAGATAACCAAAGGATAAGCAAAGTATACCTGTCGAAGGCGCAACACCGCTTCCCTTTTCCGCCGCGCGAAGGGGAGGAGGTAGTGGCACCATACCTCAAGTGGACAGGAGGTCTGCCCACTTTTTGAGGCAGGGAAGACAAGGAAAACTTGGTGGTATACACCTGGGTTTTCTCAGGTCCCTTCGCCTGAGTAGGAGGATCCTGAACAACAGGGGCATCATCTTTCTTCTGTTTCTTACTGGCCCCTGCGCCAGTTTTCCCCTTAGCTTTACGCTTTAGTTGGGGCGCTTCCTCCTCCTCCTCCTCTTCCGCGAGCTCAAGCTCGTAGTTTTCGAGCGCATCTACAATACATGCAACGGAAATGTTAGCCAAATTTGGTATTATAAAGGCATAAGCATTAGTACAAAGGCTTACCAGGCGCATCGCTCTCAAAGAGAAATCCCAGATCAACAGGGATGAACATGTCATCAAAGCGATCGGGGAAGCCAACCTCCCCAGCGCCCAGCGCGACGGAGCCACCCTCCATATGCTCATCATAGGCGGCGTGGATATACTCCTTGGTGACTGCACAAAACAAATCAAATGATATCAGCAAAACGAATTATATTCGCGCAGAAGTAAGGCAATTAGATTAACTTACACAAGCCGTCAACTTGGATAACGGGCTCAGTCGCGCTGTCGGCCCACCTCCTGCTCATACCAACCCCCACCAGCGCCTCCTCGCAAATGTTCTTGGCGGGGGATGGTTCAGCGGTCAACTTATTAACCCAGGCGCCAGTTGGGTTCTTGAGGACACCCACATCCGCAGGCGCAGAAGAGATCGCGCGCATGGTCATGCGGATGGGGATCACACCAGCCTTTATATAGAAAAAACTCTCAGACCAGTCATGAAGGCTCTTGAATGAAACAGTGCAGGACTTGACCTTCTGACTGCGAGGAATAAATGAGAACCAAGAATCTTGGATCTTGGGCTTGTAAAAAAACTGAAAGCGCCGAGGGGTGGGCTCCTCGCGCTGGGATTTGCACATGAACTCAAAGTGAGTCATGCGCACGAGTCCAAACGGATGGACTTGGGATATATGAATCCCATAAAATTTAAGCAGCGCACCCACAAACCTTGTCATCGGGAGACGAAGGTTGCAGTGGGGTGAAAAAATGGCTATAAAGGGATATATAGCCGGTGGGCGGGTCCGCCGCCGTCTGCCCGGCCGCCGGCAGCATACAGCCAAACTCAGGGAGAAAACCCTGAGAGGCGATAAGGCTGTCAAAATCAGCCTGCCTCAGTTTGCAGGGGATTTCATCCCACTTCTTCACTGCCTTGGTCTTCCCTACATCCTCCGATGAGGCCTCAGCAGCCTTCTTCCCCTTGCCGGTCTTCTTCAACGTAGACATTACTAAGGATTTAACACGGCGATGGATATGGGAGATTGTGTTGTCTGAACTATCAGACATACAACGGTAAAAACGAAGGGAGGATGCTTCTAAAAGAACAGAGATCTGGAAGCAGAAGACAGGTAATCGGAATAGAATGAAAGAAAGAAAAAGCTCTGAATAAACAAGAAGATGAAGGATAAAAAAACTCAAAGGGGCTGGCTTTTATAGGCCCAGGAGAGAGAAAAAGTGGTGCTGATCGGACTTCACGCGCTCCCACTCGCAGGCGTAAGCCAATGCGAGCGCGACACGTGTCCCTGACACTGTGTGAGGGGACACGAAAAGAAACTATACAGCTGCCACCAGAGTTCACGCGCCACCACTCGCAGGTACGGACCAACGCGAGCGCGACACGTGTTCCTGACACTATGTGAGGGGACATGAAAGGCAACTGTAGCACCTCGAGAACACGAAAGGTCTGACACGTCTCCATCACGTACATAGACGATTCGTTTCAACCAAAAGGATAGAATTTCGCGCAACGACGAGTAATAAGAAGAAAAAGACAAAACCCTATTAAAAGAGCAAACTATTAAGTCTAATATCTATCTTACCTCGCTCGCGCGAGACAAGACACACATTAGACTGGGGGGGCTTGAAGAGGTATGTACCCGCCTCAACACCGAGCGAGGCGGGTCAACCCACAAGATATAGACAAGAGTCTTGAAATCAAGACATTATGAAGGCACAAAGCCAAAACCTATGCGCATGGCGCATATAACATATGCTCATGCATCACATGCTCAGGCATCATATATGCTCACGCATATCACATGCTCAGGCATCACATATGCTCACGCATATCACATATGCTCAGGCATCACATATGCTCACGCACATCACATCTGCGCGTGGCGCATCCGCGCGTGGCGCATATCACATGCTTGTGCATATCACATCTGCGCATGAAACATCTGCGTGAGAATAAAGAGAAGACCTCGCGCATCCTCAGGATAGGCGCGTATCACACATGCACATAATCAACCTCGTCCTTATCCAAATCAGGATTAGGGCAATCCTTGATTGTGCACGTCAGACAACCTTCCAGAAGGTATCTTTTTAAGGAATAAGAATATGCTGATGTTGACAGCTGCCAATGAAAGGTGGACAACTCAGCAAAACCCATGTGCTACCACGTAATTATAACCAATGAAAAAGCACCAGGTGTCCCCAAGGACACGTGGCGCAAATCAATTGGAGGAGGCCAACAAGGCTGAGCCCAATCAGTGGAAACCCTAGCACTATAAATACCACATCAACTCCACAAGGAAGACATTCAATCACACTCAGTTACATCCAGTAACACAATCACACAGTATTCAGCTATATTAAGCAATACTCTCCAGATTTCCTTACTCTCATATTATTATCTTCTCCTACAAACACTTATTCTCACACCGGAGGGTTACCTCAAAGATGACCCCTCTGTCCCTTTCTGAGGGGTAAGTTTACGGTGCTCTTCATTTTGTAGGTGGAAGAATCAAGATCCCAGAGAACCATCGGTGGAATAATATAATCACACCCGAGGAAAGTAGATCGTCTACCAGTGAGTCGATCAACGTCTCTTCAATATTCATACAAGATCCAGTTTGTTATAAACCATAAATTGACTTGTAAAATGTGTCGTAATAAAATTTGATTTAATGAATATCAGGTCATGAAAAAATTCATTTGGTGTAGTGATAAATACTTCCAACAAAATTAGAAAGTGAAAAAGAAACCTACCTAATTGGATAAACAAATTTAAAGAGGCATGCAGAAACCAAACGTGAAATGGATGTGCGATTGATACAGTTAGGTAGGGCCGCACACCAACCGAATCGAATGAAGTCTTGTTTATGTTCATTCATTTAGCATCAAACACTTTTACGAATGGTTCATGAAAGCTAACCGAAAATAAAATCTTGTTCGTGTTCGGGTGCTAAGGAATTGAACTTATTCAATTTAAGAAAAAAAGGGGGGAGGGGGGGGGGGCAACATTCTTAATCAAAAAGCATTGAACATAATAAACTTAATTAAATATAAAGTTAAACACTTGATATAATAATAATCATAAACATAATCATCTCCAAGTCAGCGGTTTTAAAATAGATAATGTCAATGAAACATAAGTTAGATTTTGTTGTTAGTTAAAGCAAGAGTTTATAATACAAACCATTATGAAGCGAAAAGGACATAATCAATAAAATTATAAATTTAAATGCTATGTTGGTTATTACAAATAAAATATTATAAAAATATCAAACAAACCTTTAACTAACGGACATAAACAAACGAACGTAAACAAACATAAATGAACAAATTACCACACGTTCACAAACACAACCTTTGTTCATGTTCATTCTTAAACGAACTTCCCACCGAACTGTTCATGAACCGTTCGCTGAATATTCAATTCGTTTACAACTCTACAATTAGATAATTAAGCTAACAATCTAGGTTATTTAATATTAACTATATATTAATTAGCAAGTTTTGTATGTATGGTTTACTATTCAATTTTTTACAAGTGTTGAAGCTCATATACATACAAGTTATACATGTTTTTGAAAGTTACTTATCATACCAATAAAAAATTTTACAATAGGACTGTTACAATTTCACTAAACTTATTATTTTTACCTAACACTTTCTCACACATATATATTTTTCTATTCATTTTCTTGCCAACCACACATTGACATGTGGACAAACACATCCTTTTTTATAAGGCCTCGATTTCAGTGCCCTACATTAGACGTTGAATTTACTCATAAACACAGTTCTAAATATTATAGTGAATTAAAACTTTTCGACGAATATAAAAACATCAACCATTCATTACAAAACTTTCCAAATATTGTCTTAACATTACTCATATTTGTCTTGCAAAATAAAACACAACACAACATAACATCATAACATTCTTCTTAAGATGCCAGCCTCTTTAGTCCAATGTCATGTTTCTCCCTCAAACCAGCTGCTTTAACCTATTTGTCTGCGTGCATATTAAAAGTCAGCTACGCTGAGTGAGTTCTAATTAATCAGGCAACATATATTACATTCACATACTTACTTAAGCGTATCCGGAGATACATATTACATACTTAACCTACTCATCTTTCATTCATACATGCTTACATACATACATTCATTCTTTAATACTTTCATGTTTTAACTCATTTAATTCACGCATACTATCTCTACGGGGCAGAGCCTCTGGCTAGGGTTAAGCTGCTAGGTCGGCTCGGAAAAATTTTATTTTCGTTAATAAGTCTTTATTAAAAATTCATCAGAAAATAGACTTTTAAACGAATCGAATCCCCAAACAAATCGAATCGAGTTCTCAAACGAATCGAGTCCTCAAACGAATTGAATCGAATTTTGGCAAACAATGTGAATCGAATTTAAACATATCAAATCAAATTTTAGCAATCCAATCGAATCGAATTTTCATAAATTCGATTCAAATCGGGCTTTCTTACTTTTCGTTATAAACGTTTTCTTTCAACCCTTTATGACTTGTTTTACTGATATAACAAGCTCTGGATCTTAACAATCTTACCCACTTGTTCCATACATGGTCCGAACGCCACCGTTCATCCCAAACAGCTCGTTTAACACCAGTTTATGTCTTTCATACACGATAAGTTCCAATTCACTATCCTACCGAGCTTCATAACGATCCGACCTCAAATACTCTAACCTTAATATCAAGAATATACCTTTCTTGGATCCGGTTTGGTTCGGATTTGAATCAACACGTGATCGTGTTAGGTACCTTGTTGTTGATGATGTGTGGACACGAAATCTACTCCCTTCTAGCTCGGATCTGGATCCGGGTTTGAAGGAGTGTTTGTGTGTGTTTTTGAGTGTGTATGGAGGCAAGGATGATGGAAATGATGGTTTTAGGGTTTTAAGTGTAACATCCCGGATTTTTCGAAATCATATTCGTTTACGTTTAACCCGACTCGGGAATAATTTGGACCTTTATTATTAATCAAAATAAATATTTAGTTTCCTAATGCTCACTTTAGGCCCTTGTACTTCAATCAATGTTCAAAACCAAATTATACCAAAAACTAGTTCAAGTAACGTTTATTTAACAAAGTACAGGAACTAAACTTGTAAAATTTAAACATACACCCAAAGAGGGCCGGGGCGCTGCGCGACCACCATGGGTGGTGGCCGCCGCGTGGCGCTATGGCACAACTGGTCAGATCGTTT